>NC_048593.1:40105212-40130212 GCF_013265735.2 Oncorhynchus mykiss
TCCCTGGTGTTGTCCCTGGTGTTGTCCCTGGTGTTATCCCCGGTGTTGTCCCCGGTGTTATCCCTAGTGTTATCCCTGATGTTATCCCTGGTGTTGTCCCCGGTGTTATCCCCTGTGTTATCCCCGGTGTTATCCCCGGTGTTGTCCCCGATGTTGTCCCCGGTGTTATCCCTGTGTTGTCCCTGGTGTTATCCCTTGTATTGTCCCTGATGTTGTCCCCGGTGTTATCCCTGGTGTTATCCCTGGTGTTGTCCCCGGTGTTATCCCTGGTGTTGTCCCTGGTGTTGTCCCTGGTGTTATCCCTGGTGTTGTCCCTGGTGTTGTCCCCAGTGTTATCCCTGGTGTTGTCCCTGGTGTTATCCCTGGTGTTTTCCCTGGTGTTATCCCTGGTGTTATCCCTGGTGTTGTCCCCGGTGTTATCCCTGGTGTTGTCCCCGGTGTTATCCCTAGTGTTATCCCTGATGTTATCCCTGGTGTTATCCCTAGTGTTGTCCCTGGTGTTATCCCTAGTGTTATCCCTGGTGTTATCCATAGTGTTATCCCTAGTGTTATCCCTGGTGTTGTCCCTGGTGGTATCCCCGGTGTTATCCCTAGTGTTGTCCCCGGTGTTATCCCTAGTGTTATCCCTGGTGTTATCCCTAGTATTGTCCCTGGTGTTGTCCCCGGTGTTATCCCTGGTGTTGTCCCCGGTGTTATCCCTGGTGTTGTCCCTGGTGTTGTCCCTGGTGTTGTCCCCAGTGTTATCCCTGGTGTTGTCCCTGGTGTTATCCCTGGTGTTGTCCCTGGTGTTATCCCTGGTGTTATCCCTGGTGTTGTCCCCGGTGTTATCCCTGGTGTTGTCCCTGGTGTTGTCCCTGGTGTTATCCCTAGTGTTATCCCTGATGTTATCGCTGGTGTTATCCCTAGTGTTGTCCCTGGTGTTATCCCTAGTGTTATCCCTGGTGTTATCCCTGGTGTTATCCATAGTGTTATCCCTAGTGTTATCCCTGGTGTTGTCCCTGGTGGTATCCCTGGTGTTATCCCTGGTGTTGTCCCTGGTGGTATCCCTGGTGTTATACCTGGTGTTATCCCTGGTGTTATCCCTAGTGTTATCCCCGGTGTTATCCCTGATGTTGTCCCTGGTGTTGTCCCCGGTGTTATCCCTGGTGTTGTCCCTGGTGTTATCCCTGGTGTTGTCCCTGGTGTCATCCCTGGTGTTGTCCCTGGTGTTATCCCTGGTGTTATCCCTGGTGTTGTCCCCGGTGTTATCCCTGGTGTTGTCCCCGGTGTTATCCCCAGTGTTATCCCTGATGTTATCCCTGGTGTTATCCCTAGTGTTGTCCCTGGTGTTATCCCTAGTGTTATCCCTGGTGTTATCCATAGTGTTATCCCTAGTGTTATCCCTGGTGTTGTCCCTGGTGGTATCCCCGGTGTTATCCCTAGTGTTGTCCCCGGTGTTATCCCTAGTGTTATCCCTGATGTTATCCCTGGTGTTATCCCTAGTGTTGTCCCTGGTGTTATCCCTAGTGTTATCCCTGGTGTTATCCATAGTGTTATCCCTAGTGTTATCCCCGGTGTTGTCCCTGGTGTTATCCCCGGTGTTGTCCCCGGTGTTGTCCCCGGTGTTATCCCTGGTGTTGTCCCTGGTGTTATCCCTAGTATTGTCCCTGGTGTTGTCCCCGGTGTTATCCCTGGTGTTGTCCCCGGTGTTATCCCTGGTGTTGTCCCTGGTGTTGTCCCTGGTGTTGTCCCCAGTGTTATCCCTGGTGTTGTCCCTGGTGTTATCCCTGGTGTTGTCCCTGGTGTTATCCCTGGTGTTATCCCTGGTGTTGTCCCCGGTGTTATCCCTGGTGTTGTCCCTGGTGTTGTCCCTGGTGTTATCCCTAGTGTTATCCCTGATGTTATCGCTGGTGTTATCCCTAGTGTTGTCCCTGGTGTTATCCCTAGTGTTATCCCTGGTGTTATCCCTGGTGTTATCCATAGTGTTATCCCTAGTGTTATCCCTGGTGTTGTCCCTGGTGGTATCCCTGGTGTTATCCCTGGTGTTGTCCCTGGTGGTATCCCTGGTGTTATACCTGGTGTTATCCCTGGTGTTATCCCTAGTGTTATCCCCGGTGTTATCCCTGATGTTGTCCCTGGTGTTGTCCCCGGTGTTATCCCTGGTGTTGTCCCTGGTGTTATCCCTGGTGTTGTCCCTGGTGTCATCCCTGGTGTTGTCCCTGGTGTCATCCCTGGTGTTGTCCCTGGTGTCATCCCTGGTGTTATCCCTAGTGTTATCCCCGGTGTTATCCCTGATGTTGTCCCTGGTGTTGTCCCCGGTGTTATCCCTGGTGTTGTCCCTGGTGTTATCCCTGGTGTTATCCCTGGTGTTATCCCTAAGATTTGGATGTCCTCCCCCTACGCAAAGGAGGAGATCCTTCTGACTTAGATAACCATCTTCCAATTTCCAAGTTCTCTCTTGCCTTTCCAAGGTTTTTTAATCTCTGACTAGTTGTCGGCTAAGAACTGTTTTAAACTTCTCACTCTATTCTAAGTATGTACCAATCCAGTTTTAACTCTGGATATAGCACCGTTTCAGCTGCTTCGCTTCTTTTAGATAATGTGCTAAATTGCTTGGATCATAAAAATCATGGTGCTGTCTTTTTGAAGGACTTTTCCCAAGGCCGTTGATACCGTCGACCATCACATTCTTTATTTCGGAGGTTGACTGAAATAGGTCTGGATCAGGCTTCATGGAAGTGGTTTGAAAATGATCTGTCAGAAATAAGTTAATGTGTGATATATTATGGTGTTAAGTCTAGTTTCCTTTATACAGTAGTACATGAGGTGTACCGCAGGGGTCAGCACTGGGACCTCTTCTCTTTACTTTTTATATAAATAATATTGGGTCTGTCTGTTATAACTTGTCATATTCAGATGACACTGTTATGAACGTATGCCATTGCCCCAATTGTTGACCAGGCTACGTTAGAGCTGCAATCTAACTGTGTTACTTTACACAACACCCTGGTTGGTTTAAAACTTAATGTGGCCAAGACTAAATACATGTTCTGTAGTTCTCTCCAGAATGTCCCAGATGGACGACATTTTTATTCACTGGATGGTTCTCCCATTGATCAGGTTCCCACCTACCAATATCTGGGCATTTGGAATGACAAACATTTGTGTGTTGTTGCGTCACTAGGTGATGAAGCTGTGTGTGATGTTGCGTCACTAGGTGATGAAGCTGTGTGTGATGTTGCGTCACTAGGTGATGAAGCTGTTTGTGATGTTGCGTCACCAGGTGATGAAGCTGTGTGTGTTGTTGCGTCACCAGGTAATGAAGCTGTGTGTGTCGTTGTGTCACCAGGTGTGGTCCATGTTCACAGCCATCCTGAGGAAGAGTGTGAGGAACCTTCAGACCAGCACAGAGGTGGGCCTCATACAACAGGTCCTGTCCAAGATGAGCTCTGTGGACGACATGATCGCAGGTAGGGGAACACACACACACACACACACGCACACACACACACACACACACACACACACACACACACACACACACACACACACACACACACACACACACACACACACACACACATCAAATGACATGTTATTGGTCACACACGTGTTTAGAAGATGTTATTGTGGATGTAGCGAAGTGCTTGTGCTTCTAGTTCGGACGGTAATATCTAACAATTTCACAACATATACCCAATACACACACGTCTAAGTAAGGAAGTGAATTAAGAATATATAAATATATGGACGAGCAATGTCAGAGCGGCATAGACTAAGATACAGTAGAATAGTGTTGAATACAGTATATACATTTGAGATGAGTAATGCAAGATATGTAAAACTTATCAAAGTGACCAGTGTTCCATTATTAAAGTGGCCAGTGATTTCTAGTCTGTCTATAGGCAGTAGTTTCTAATGTGCGTGGCTGTTTAACAGTCTGATGGCCTTGAGATAGTAGCTGTTTTTCAGTCTCTCGGTCCCAGCTTTGATGCACCTATACTGACCTCGCCTTCTGGATGATAGCGGTGTGAACAGGCAGTGGCTCGGGTGGTAGATGTCCTTGAGGATCTTTTTGGTCTCCCTGTGACATCGGGGGTGTAGGTGTCCTGGAGGGCAGGTAGTTTGCTCCCGGTAATGCGTTGGGCAGACCGCACCACCCTCTGGAGAGTCTTGCAGTCGCCTGCCATACCAGGCGGTGATACAGCCCGACAGGATGCTCTCAATTGTGCATCTATAAACGTTTGTGAGGGTTTTAGGTGCCAAGCCAAATTTCTTCAGCCTCCCGAGACACTGTTGTGCCTTCTTCACCACACTGTCTGTGTGGGTGGAACATTTCAGATCGTCGGTGATGATGTGTACGCCCAGGAACTTGAAGCTTTCCACCTTCTCCACTGCGGTCCTGTCGATGTGGGGCTGCACGCTCTGCTGTTTCATGAAGTCCAAGATCATCTCCTTTGTTTTGTTGATGTTATTTTCCTGACACCACACTCCCAGAGCCCTCACCTCCTCCCTGTAGGCTGTCTCGTCATTGTTGGTAATCACCCTACTGCTGTTATGTTGTCAGCAAACTGGATGATTGAGTTGGAGGCGTGCTTGGCCACGCAGTCATGGGTGAACAGGGAGTACAGGAGGGGGCTGTGCACGCACCTTTGTCGGGCCCCAGTGTTGAGGGTCAGCAAAGTGGAGGTGTTGTTTCGTACCTTCCCCACCTGGGGGTGGCCCGTCAGAAAGTCCAGGACCCAGTTGCACAGGGCGGGGTTGAGACCCAGGGCCTCCAGCTTGATGATGAGCTTGGAGGAAACTATGGTGTTCAATGCTGAGCTGTAGTCAATGAACAGCATTCTTACATAGGTATTCCTCCTGTCCAGATGGGATAGGGCAGTGTGCAGTGCGATGGCGATTGCATTGTCTGTGGATCTATTTGGGCGGTACGCAAATGGGGGTTGTTCTAGGGTGGCTGGTAAGGTGGAGGTGATATGGTCCTTGGCTAGTCTTTCAAATTACTTCATGATGACAGAAGTGAGTGGGCGGTAGTCATTTTGCTCTGTTACCTTCGCTTTCTGGGTACAGGAACAATGGTGGCCATCTTGAAGCATGTGGGGACAGTAGACTGGGATAGAGTGAGATTAAATATGCCCTTGAACACACCAGCCAGCTGGTCCGCGCATGCTCTGAGGACACAGCTAGGAATGCCGTCTGGGCCACAGACACACACAGGAAAACACACTCACACAAACGCACACAAATGCACACACACACACACACACACACACACACACACACACACACACACACACACACACACACACACACACACACACACACCCTTTACTATACCAGTTACAGCAGTGTGTTGTCCTTGACTGCACCTCCCCTCTTTATGTCATCCTGTCCTCTTCAACTAATGTGCTCATGGCCAGTTTGTGTGTGTGTGTGTGTGTGTGTGTGTGTGTGTGTGTGTTTGTGCGTGTGTGTGTGTGTGTGTGTGATGCGTGCGTGTGTGTGTGTGTGATGCGTGTGTGTGTGCGTGTGTGTGTGTGTGTGTGTGATGCGTGCGTGCGTGCATGCGTGTGTGTGTGTGATGCAGTAATGAAGTTGCGTGGGAGGTGTCTATTCATTTACAGCAGTATTACTGAGAATGGCAGTGGAAGCACATTCTCTCTCTCTCCTTACACTAATCTATGGTGACACACACACACACACACACAACGCACACACTTATATACACACTCACTCACACACTCTCACACACGCACGCGCGCACTCACACTCACAGTAAATACAATAGAATAGTTAATGATAACAACAGAGAGTAGCAGCAGTGTAAAATGGGGGGGGAGGGGGTATATGCAAATAGCCATTTGATTAGATGTTCAGGAGTCTTATGGCTTGGGGGTAGAAGCTGTTTAGAAGCCTCTTGGACCTAGACTTGGCGCTCCGGTACCGCTTGCCGTGCGGTAGCAGAGAGAACAGTCTATGACTCAGGCCTTCCTCTGACACCGCCTGGTATAGAGATCCTGGATGGCAGGAAGCTCGGCCTCAGTGATGTACTGGGCTGTACGCACTACCCTCCATAGTGCCTTGCGGTCGGAGGCCGAGCAGTTGCCATACCAGGCGGTGATGCAACCGGTTAGGATGCTCTCGATGGTGCACCTGTAGAACCTGTTGAGGATCTGATGACCCATGCCAAATCTTTTCAGTCTCCTGAGAGGAATAGGTTTTGTTGTGCCCTTCTTCACGACTGTCTTGGTGTGTTTGGACCATGTCAGTTTGTTGGTGGTGTGGATGCCAAGGAGCTTGAAGCTCTCAATCTGCTCCACTACAGTCCCGTCGATGAGAATGGGGGCGTGCTCGGTCCACTTTTTCCTGTAGTCTACAATCTCCTTAGTCTTGATCACGTTGAGGGATAGGTTGTTGTCCTGGCACAACACGGCCAGGTCTCTGACCTCCTATAGGCTGTCTCGTCGTTGTCGGTGATCAGGCCTACTACTGTTGTGTCGTCTGAAAACTTAATGATGGTGTTGGAGTCGTGCCTGGCCATGCAGTCGTGGGTGAACAGGGAGTACAGGAGGGGACTAAGCACGCATCCCCAAAGTCCTCTGTGTTGAGGATCAGCATGGCGGATGTGTTGTTACCTACCCTTACCACGTAGGGGCGGCCCGTCAGGAAGTCCAGGATCCAGTTGCAGAGGGAGATGTTTAGTCCCAGGGTCCTTAGCTTATTGACGAGCTTTGAGGGCACTGTGGTATTGAACGCTGAGCTGTAGTCAATTAATATTATTCTCACATAAGTGTTCCTTTTGTCCAAGTAGGAAAGGGCAGTGTGGCGTGCAAAGGAGATTACATAATCTGTGGATCTGTCGGGCGGTATGCAAATTGGAGTGGGTCTAGGGTTTCTGGGCTAATGGTGTTGATGTGAGCCATGACCAGCCTTTCAAAGCACTTCATGGCGACAGACGTGAGTGCTACAGGTCGGTAGTCATTTAGCCAGGTTACCTTGGTGTTCTTGGGCAGAGGGACTATGGTGGTTTGCTTGAAACATGTTGGTATTACAGACTCAGACAGGGACAGGTTGAAAATGTCAGTGAAGAAACTTGCCAGTTGGTCAGCGCATCCTCGCAGTACACGTCCTGGTAATCCGTCTGGCCCTGCGGCCTTGTGAATGTTGACCTGTTTAAAGGTCTTACTCACATCGGCTGCGGAGAGCGTGATCACACAGTCTTCCGGAACAGATGGTGCTCTCATGCATGTTTCAGTGTTATTTGCCTCGAAGCCTGTATAGAAGTAGTTTAGCTCGTCTGGTAGGCTTGCGTCACTGGGCAGCTCTCGGCTGTGCTTCCTTTGTTGTCTGTAATAGTTTGCAAGCCCTGCCTCATCCAATGAGCGTCAGAGTCGGTGTAGTACAATTCGATCTTAGTCCTGTATTGTCTCTTTGCCTGTTTGATGGTTCGTCGGAAGGCATAGCGGGATTTCTTATAAGCTTCCGGGTTAGAGGAGCGGAAGCTCTAGCCTTTAGCTCTGTGCAGATGTTGCCTGTAATACATGGCTTCTGGTTGGGGTATGTACGTACGATCACTGTGAGGACGACGTCATCGATGCACTCATTGATGAAGCAGATCACTGATGTGGTGTACTCCTCAATGCCATCAGAGAAATCCCAGAACATGTTCCAGTCTGTGGTAAAAACAGTCCTGTATCTTAGCATCTGCTTTATCTGACCACTTATTTATAGACCGAGTCACTGGTGCTTCCTGCTTTCATTTTTGTTTGTCAGCAGGAATCAGGAGGATTTAATTATGGTCAGATTTGC
The DNA here is from genome assembly GCF_013265735.2 of Oncorhynchus mykiss. NCBI lineage: Eukaryota > Metazoa > Chordata > Actinopteri > Salmoniformes > Salmonidae > Oncorhynchus > Oncorhynchus mykiss. The sequence goes on from NC_048593.1 coordinate 40,113,004, forward strand.
CAAATGGAGGGTGAGGGAGAGCTTTGTACGCGTCTCTGTGTGTGGAGAAAAGGTGTTCTAGGGTGAGGGAGAGCTTTGTATGTGTCTCTATGGGTGGAGTAAAGGTGATACAGAGATCTTTTCCCTCTGGTTGCACATTGAACATGCTGATAGAAATTTTCTTAGATGGATTTAAGTTTCCCTGCATCAAAGGCCCCGGTGTCTTAACATTGTATTGATTAATGACTGATGGTCATCGAATGATTAACTGTTTATAGATACGTGATTAAATTCATCTGAAAGTTATTAACTCAGTAACCTGGGGCACCATGGGAAAGTTTTGGCTTTATTGAGTTTCTATTTCCCAAATTAACTTAAAAAGAATATCAGAATATCGATTTTACAACAGTCGCTAATTAATTAATTTCCTCTACAGTCTCATTCTGAATGTCGCATTATCCGGGAATCTGCACAAACCCAACTCCCACTAAATAAGTCCGTACCACACCAATTGAGTTGATTATTCATTTACTAACAAGCTAAAATGGTAATTTGAGGTACACAAACACACAGTCTAGGTTATTAGAACTTAGTCCAATGAAACAGGCCAACACTATATGACACGTGTTACACAAGGTGGGGATTTAGAAAGAGAGAGAAAGAGAGAGAGAGAGAGAGAGAAAGAGAGAGAGAGAGAGAAAGAGAGAGAGAGCACGAGAGAAAAGCACACCTGGGTACATTTGTAAACCATGTTGAGTTTAGCCCCGAACTGCCACTCTTATTGGTCAGAATATAATGATGTCATTACGTGTCGGAGGTCTCCAATGGGGTGTCTCGTCGACTTCTCCTCTGATGACGGCAAGTCTTTGGTTACCGGGTGTAACTCTCTGATTGTCCTCACGATGTCAGTGTCCTTTCTCTTAGTGGTCTGTTTCCTTGTCCTTGTTCTGAAAAAGGGTCTTCTGAGGACGGATAATCAGCTGTGTGGATGTTTCCAGCATGGAAATGAAAGCAGAGATTCCTTGGAGAGGTAACCAGGTGGGCCTGCTTGAGTTCTCCCTCTTTGAGGACGGATAATCAGCTGTGTAGATGTTTCCAGCATGGAAATGAAAGCAGAGATTCCTTGGAGAGGTAACCAGGTGGGCCTGCTTGAGTTCTCCCTCTTTGAGGACGGATAATCAGCTGTGTAGATGTTTCCAGTGTGGGAATGAAAGCAGAGATTCCTTGGAGAGGTAACCAGGTGGGCCTGCTTGAGTTCTCCCTCTTTGAGGACGGATAATCAGCTGTGTAATTGTTTCCAGCGTGGGAATGAAAGCAGAGATTCCTTGGAGAGGTAACCAGGTGGGCCTGCTTGAGTTCTCCCTCTTTGAGGACGGATAATCAGCTGTGTAGATGTTTCCAGCGTGGGAATGAAAGCAGAGATTCCTTGGAGAGGTAACCAGGTGGGCTGCTTGAGTTCACCCTCTTTGAGGACGGATAATCAGCTGTGTAGATGTTTCCAGCGTGGGAATGAAAGCAGAGATTCCTTGGAGAGGTAACCAGGTGGGCCTGCTTGAGTTTTCCCTCTTAGATACAGCTACTCATCTGTAGGTTGTTAAAAGGTTCCTTTGTCTTCTTCAACCTCGTGTTGCGTTTTGGGGTTACCACTAATCAGACCTTGGCTGCAGCTCGTGGTCACCTAGTCAATGTTAATTCTTAACTCAAATGTTTTTCCCCTTGGGTCAGAAATGGGCGTTTACACCTTAAGGGCAAGTTCTCTGGGCGCAACTAGTTACGAGGCAAGGTCTGGATTTTTTACTCAGATCCAATTTAGACAACTAACAATCACATTTCATCTTTACAAAAACATTCTCTTTGATCTGAACATTTTACACACAACGTCCAGTATGCAGGTACATAATGTGAAAACTCTTCAAGTTACGTTTTTGTTATAATGTTGTCATTTAACTTTTAATAACACAACAACAACGACTTTCATTTTCATTTTCCATCTATCGTCATTACCACCATTTCGACTGACGAAACAGATTGTCCCAACGTCCATTTATTGCACGTTACTGTTCTGAGGAAGGTTCTCCATCGGCCCATCACACGTTCCATTCCTCCACACTGAGAGGACAAAGGGATTTTGTCTGCTGCCTTTAGATTTACAATGGGCGTGAGGTGTCATAAAACCCCCACCTCCGTACCCCCCCCCCACCTCCGTACCCCCCCCCCACCTCCATCTCCCCCGCTGGTGGGTGAGATATCGCTGTAGGATTATGGTCCACGGGAACCTGACCCCAACAGGCCAGTCATGACACCGGCTACTAGGACGCCGCCTCTGGATGAGCGGTTTCCTGTTTGCTCATGGCGGCATGCAGCTCATTCAGTGCGGTCTTAGTGCCAGCATCCGTCTGTGATGGTATGTAGATAGCTATGAAGAATACAGATGAAAACTCTCTAGGTAGATAGTGTGGTCTACAGCTTATCATGAGATACTCTACCTCAGGCGAGCAAAACCTCGAGACTTCCGTAGATATCGTGCACCAGCTGTTGTTTACAAAAATACACAGACCGCCAACACTTGTCTTTTCCAGACGCTGCTGTTCTTTCCTATCCTGTATATCCCGCCAGCTGTATGTTGATGATGTCATCGTTCAGCCACGACTTCGTGAAGCATAAGATATTACAGTTTTATTTTCCAAAGATTGCACGTTTGCTAGCAGAATGGAAGGAAGTGGGGGTTTATTCGATCAGAAGGCGGCCCTGCCCTTTGGCCCTTTTTCTCTGCCTTCTCTTCACGCAGATGACAGGGATCTGGGCCTGTTCCCGATAAACAGTATATCGTCACATGACAGGGATCTGGGCCTGTTCCCGATAAACAGTATATCGTCACATGACAGGGATCTGGGCCTGTTCCCGATAAACAGTATATCGTCACATGACAGGGATCTGGGCCTGTTCCCGATAAACAGTATATATCGTCACATGACAGGGATCTGGGCCTGTTCCCGATAAACAGTATATCGTCACAGTATATCGTCACATGACAGGGATCCTCTCCCGATAAACAGTATATCGTCACATGACAGGGATCTGGGCCTGTATCCTTCACATCGGGATCGTCAGACTTAAAAGAGAAAAAATGATTCTGCCAGTCTGTGGTGAGTAATCGCTGATCTGATGTCCACAAGTTATTTTCAGTCATAAGAGACAGTAGCAGGAACATTATGTACAAAATAAGTAAGATAATAAGTTACAAACAACACAAAGAAATTTCCCATAAAACACAGTTGGTTAGGACGTAAACTGTCAGCCTTGTTCTCCCGGGGCCATCTTATTCAGCAGGTTTGCGTCCCAAATATCACTTTATTCCCTATTTAGTGCACTACTTTTGACCAATATAGGTTAAGGGTACTATTTTGGATGCGTGCCAGTATTACAGTCTCTCCCTTCCTGATGATCTCACAGTGGTGTCTCCAGGCATGTGATAGGCTACTCACCACAACTTTTAACACAGTCAGCTACAACCCTGTCTGCCAAACGCTGACATCAGCACAGTCTAGCATTGTCTCACCTCTCCTTTCTCTCTCTCTCAATTCAATTCAATTCAAGGGCTTTATTGGCATGGGAAACATGTGTTAACATTGCCAAAGCAAGTGAGGTAGACAACATACAAAGTGAAAATATAAAGTGAAAAACAACAAAAATTAACAGTAAACATTACACATACAGAGGTTTCAAAACAGTAAAGACATTACAAATGTCATATTATATATATATATACAGTGTTTTAACAATGTACAAATGGTTAAAGGACACAAGATAAAATAAATAAGCATAAATATGGGTTGTATTTACAATGGTGTGTGTTCTTCACTGGTTGCCCTTTTCTCGTGGCAACAGGTCACAAATCTTGCTGCTGTGATGGCACACTGTGGAATTTCACCCAGTAGATATGGGAGTTTTTCAAATTTGGATTTGTTTTCGAATTCTTTGTGGATCTGTGTAATCTGAGGGAAATATGTCTCTCTAATATGGTCATACATTGGGCAGGAGGTTAGGAAGTGCAGCTCAGTTTCCACCTCATTTTGTGGGCAGTGAGCACATAGCCTGTCTTCTCTTGAGAGCCATGTCTGCCTACGGCGGCCTTTCTCAATAGCAAGGCTATGCTCACTGAGTCTGTACATAGTCAAAGCTTTCCTTAATTTTGGGTCAGTCACAGTGGTCAGGTATTCTGCCGCTGTGTACTCTCTGTTTAGGGCCAAATAGCATTCTAGTTTGCTCTGTTTTTTTGTTAATTCTTTCCAATGTGTCAAGTAATTATCTTTTTGTTTTCTCATGATTTGGTTGGGTCTAATTGTGCTGTTGTCCTGGGGCTCTGTAGGGTGTGTTTGTGTTTGTGAACAGAGCCCCAGGACCAGCTTGCTTAGGGGACTCTTCTCCAGGTTCATCTCTCTGTAGGTGATGGCTTTGTTATGGAAGGTTTGTGAATCACTTCCTTTTAGGTGGTTGTAGAATTTAACGGCTCTTTTCTGGATTTTGATAATTAGTGGGTATCGGCCTAATTCTTCTCTGCATGCATTATTTGGTGTTCTACGTTGTACACGGAGGATATTTTTGCAGAATTCTGCGTGCAGAGTCTCAATTTGGTGTTTGTCCCATTTTGTGAAGTCCTGGTTGGTGAGCGGATCCCATACTTCACAACCATAAAGGGCAATGGGCTCTATGACTGATTCAAGTATTTTTAGCCAAATCCTAATTGGTATGTTGAAATTTATGTTTCTTTTGATGGCATAGAATGCCCTTCTTGCCTTGTCTCTCAGATCGTTCACAGCTTTGTGGAAGTTACCTGTGGCGCTGATGTTTAGGCCAAGGTATGTATAGTTTTTTGTGTGCTCTAGGGCAACAGTGTCTAGATTGAATTTGTATTTGTGGTCCTGGTGACTGGACCTTTTTTGGAACACCATTATTTTGGTCTTACTGAGATTTACTGTCAGGGCCCAGGTCTGACAGAATCTGTGCATAAGATCTAGGTGCTGCTGTAGGCCCTCCTTGGTTGGTGACAGAAGCACCAGATCATCGGCAAACAGCAGACATTTGACTTCGGATTCTAGCAGGGGGAGGCCGGGTGCTGCAGACTTTTCTCTCTCTGTCTCACTCTCTCTCTCTCTCTTACTCTCTCATCTCTCTGTCTCTCTCGTCTCTCTCGTATCTCTCTCTCTCTCTCTCTGTCTCTCTCTGTCTGTCTGTCTGTCTGTCTGTCTGTCTGTCTGTCTGTCTGTCTGTCTGTCTCTCTCTCTCTCATCTCTCTCTCTCTTTCTCTCTCTGTCTCTCTGTCTCTCTCTATCTCTCTCTCTCTCTTTCTCTCTCTCTCTCATCTCTCCTCTCTCTCTCTATCTCTCTCGTCTCTCTCTCTCTCTATCAATTCAATTCAATTCAATTGAAGGGCTTTATTGGCATGGGAAACACGTGTTAACATTGCAAAAGCAAGTGAGGTAGACAACATACAAAGTGAATATATAAAGTGAAAAACAACAAAAATTAACAGTAAACATTACACATACAGAGGTTTCAAAACAGTAAAGACATTACAAATGTCATATTATATATATATATATACAGTGTTTTAACAATGTACAAATGGTTAAAGGACACAAGATAAAATGAATAAGCATAAATATGGGTTGTATTTACAATGGTGTTTGTTCTTCACTGGGTGCCCTTTTCTCGTGGCAACAGGTCACAAATCTTGCTGCTGTGATGGCACACTGTGGAATTTTACCCAGTAGATATGGGAGTTTTTCAAAATTGGATTTGTTTTCGAATTCTTTGTGGATCTGTGTAATCTGAGGGAAATATGTCTCTCTAATATGGTCATACATTGGGCAGGAGGTTAGAAAGTGCAGCTCAGTTTCCACCTCATTTTGTGGGCATTTTGTGGGCAGTGAGCACATGTCACCTGTCTTCTCTTGAGAGCCATGTCTGCCTACGGCGGCCTTTCTCAATAGCAAGGCTATGCTCACTGAGTCTGTACATAGTCAAAGCTTTCCTTAATTTTGGGTCAGTCACTGTGGTCAGGTATTCTGCCACTGTGTACTCTCTGTAATTCTCTCTCTCTCTCTCTCTCTCTCTCTCTCTCTCTCTCTCTCTCTCTCTCTCTCTCTCTCTCTCTCTCTCTCTCTCATCTCTGTCTCTCTCTCTCTTGTCTCTCTCTCTCTCTCGTCTCTCCTCTCTCTCGTCTCTATCTGTCTCTCTGTCTCTCTCTAGATCTGCTAGTGGATATGCTTGGGGTGATGGCCAGCTACAGTATCACAGTGAAGGAACTGAAGCTTCTATTCAGTATGCTGAGGGGAGACAACAGTATCTGGGTGAGTATACCTGGGGGACACAGGATAGGTTAGACATGATGGGTTAGCATGGTGGGTTAGACATGATGGGTTAGACAGGATGGGTTAGACAGAATGTGTTAGCATGGTGGGTTATACATGATGGGTTAGACAGGATGGACTAGACAGGATGGGTTGCACAGGATGTGTTAGCAGGGTGGGTTAGACAGGGTGGCTAGACAGAATGGGTTAGATAGGATGGGTTAGACAGGATGGGTTAGACAGAATGTGTTAGCATGGTGGGTTAGATAGGATGGGTTAGACAGGATGGGTTAGACAGAATGTGTTAGCATAATGGGTTAGACATGATGGGTTAGACAGGATGGGTTAGACAGGATGGGTTAGACAGGATGGGTTAGACAGAATGGGTTAGACAGGATGTGTTAGCATGGTGGGTTAGATAGGATGGGTTAGACAGGATGGGTTAGACAGAATGTGTTAGCATAATGGGTTAGACATGATGGGTTAGACAGGATGGGTTAGACATGATGGGTTAGACAGGATGGGTTAGACAGAATGGGTTAGACAGGATGGAGTAGACAGGGTGGTTAGACAGGATGGTTAGACAGGATGGTTAGACAGAATGGGTTAGACAGGATGGGTTAGACAGGGTGGGTTAGACAGGGTGGGTTAGACATAATGAGTTAGACAGGGTGGTTAGACAGGATGGGTTAGACAGGATGGGTTAGCAGGGTGGGTTAGACAGGATGGGTTAGACAGGATGGTTGGACAGGGTGGTTAGACAGGGTGGTTAGACAGGGTGGTTAGACAGGATGGTTAGACAGAATGGGTTAGACATGATGGGTTAGACAGGATGGGTTAGACAGGATGGTTAGACAGAATGGGTTAGACAGAATGGGTTAGACAGGATGGAGTAGACAGGGTGGTTAGACAGGATGGTTAGACAGAATGGGTTAAACAGGATGGGTTAGACAGGATGGTTAGACAGGGTGGTTAGACAGCATGGTTAGACAGGATGGACTAGACAGGGTGGTTAGACAGGATGGTTAGACAGAATGGGTTAAACAGGATGGGTTAGACAGGATGGTTAGACAGGATGGGTTAGACAGCATGGTTAGACAGGATGGAGTAGACAGGATGGTTAGACAGGATGGTTAGACAGGATGGTTGGACAGGATGGAGTAGACAGGATGGGTTAGACAGGATGGTTAGACAGGATGGTTGGACAGGATGGGTTAGCAGGGCGGGTTAGACAGGATGGGTTAGACAGGATGGGTTAGCAGGTGGGTTAGACAGGATGGTTAGACAGGATGGTTGGACAGGATGGGTTAGCAGGGCGGGTTAGACAGGATGGGTTAGCAGGTGGGTTAGACAGGATGGGTTAGACAGGATGGTTAGACAGGATGGGTTAGACAGGATGGGTTAGCAGGTGGGTTAGACAGGATGGTTAGACAGGATGGTTGGACAGGATGGGTTAGACAGGATGGGTTAGCAGGGCGGGTTAGACAGGATGGGTTAGCAGGTGGGTTAGACAGGATGGTTAGACAGGATGGTTGGACCGGATGGGTTAGCAGGGCGGGTTAGACAGGATGGGTTAGCAGGTGGGTTAGACAGGATGGTTAGACAGGATGGTTGGACCGGATGGGTTAGCAGGGCGGGTTAGACAGGATGGGTTAGCAGGTGGGTTAGACAGGATGGTTAGACAGGATGGTTGGACCGGATGGGTTAGCAGGTGGGTTAGACAGGATGGTTAGACAGGATGGTTGGACCGGATGGGTTAGCAGGGCGGGTTAGACAGGATGGGTTAGCAGGTGGGTTAGACAGGATGGTTGGACCGGATGGGTTAGCAGGTGGGTTAGACAGGATGGTTAGACAGGATGGTTGGACCGGATAGGTTAGCAGGTGGGTTAGACAGGATGGTTAGACAGGATGGTTGGACCGGATAGGTTAGCAGGTGGGTTAGACAGGATGGGTTAGACAGGATGGGTTAGCAGGTGGGTTAGACAGGATGGTTAGACAGGATGGTTGGACCGGATGAGGGGGGGGGGATCATGTCATCATAAACAGAGATGCTGCTGATGGGTAGGAGAGGAGGGATGGAGAGAGGGAGACATGGAGGAGGGACAGAGCAGGAGTAGGGATGGAGAGAAGGTGACAGGGGGAGGAGGGACAGAGCAGAATGAGGGATGGAGAGAGGGAGACAGGGGAGGAGGGAGAGAGCAGAAGGAGGATGGAGAGAGGGAGACGGGGAGGAGGGAGCGAGCAGAAGGAGGGATGGAGAGAGGGAGACAAGGGGAGGAGGGAGAGAGCAGAAGGAGGATGGAGAGAGGTAGACGGGGAGGAGGGAGCGAGCAGAAGGAGGGATGGAGAGAGGGAGACAGGGGGAGGAGGGAGAGAGGGAGACAGGGGCAGCTTGTGCTGTCTCCTCAGGTTAATACTGACCCATAACCAACCCCAGACAACTATCTAGTGTCTACACCAACATTCTTCATCCTGTCCTCCCCCTTTCCTCCCCTCCTCCATCTCTCCGTCCCTCTACATACCTGTCCCCACTATCCAGACCCGGTTGGCACTAACCATCATCATCATCCAAGTCATCTTCTTTCCGTGCATGATCCCCTTCATCCCTCAATCTCAATTCATCAATTCATAGTTCTTCACATTGTCACCTCTCTCCCTCTCCATCTCTCCTCTCTCTCTCACTCTCTGCATCTCTCCTCTCTCTCTCCATCGCTCCTCTCTCTCTCTCTATCTCTCCATCTCTCCATCTCTCCTCCCCTCTCTCTCCATCTCTCCTCTCCTCTCTCTCTCCATCTCTCCCCTCTCTCTCCATCTCTCCTCTCCTCTCTCTCTCCATCTCTCCTCTCCTCTCTCTCTATCTCTCCTCCTCTCTCTCTCCATCTTTCCTCTCTCCATCTTTCCTCACCTCTCTCTCCATCTCTCCTCTCTCCTCTCTCTCCATCTCTCCTCTCTCTCCATCACTCCTCTCTCCTCTCTCTCCATCTCTCCTCTCTCTCAATCTCTCCTCTCTCTCCATCTCCCCTCTCTCTCCATCTCTCTCTCCAGCTCTCTCTCCATCTCTCTCTCCATCTCTCCCCTCCATCTCTCCCCTCTCTCCCCTCTCCCCTCTCATTACTCATGGAATCTCTCATTACCTCTCTCTCTCCATCTCTCTTCCTCTCTCTCTCCATCTCTCATCACCTCTCTCTCTCCATCTCTCCATCTCTCCATTTCTCCTCCTCTCTCTCTCATCTCTCATCACCTCTCTCTCTCCATCTCTCCTCTCTCCCCATCTCTCTCTCCATCTCTCCCCTCTCTACATCTCTCATCAACTCTCTCTTTCCATCTCTCCTCCTCTCCTCTCTCCATCTCTCCATCTCTCCTCTCCCCTCCCCCTCCCCAGACCATGACATCCTTCCTGTATGCTGCAACAACACAGCTCTTACCCCTGGAACCCCTTTCCTCCCCCTCCATCTCATCCCTCCATCGCTCTGCCTCTCCTCCATCTCTCTCTCCATCTCATCCCTCCATCGCTCCTCTCTCTCCATCTCTCTCTCCATCTCATCCCTCCATTGCTCCGCCTCTCCTCCATCTCTCTCTCTATCTCATCCCTCCATCGCTCCGCCTCTCCTCCATCTCTCTCTCTCTATCTCATCCCTCCATCGCTCCACCTCTCCTCCATCTCTCTCTCCATCTCATCCCTCCATCGCTCCTCTCACTCCATCTCTCTCTCCATCTCATCCCTCCATCGCTCCGCCTCTCCTCCATCTCTCTCTCTATCTCATCCCTCCATCGCTCCACCTCTCCTCCATCTCTCTCTCCATCTCATCCGTCCAGCGCTCCGCCTCTCCTCCATGTCCTCTTGGGTTGCCGTGGTATTGATCAGCCGTTGCCGGGAGTGGCAGGCAGAGGTGATTGATGGGTTATTGATCCAATAGGGTTGTTGTAGCGGTCTCCCTGTGGTGTCCTCATATCCTCCCTCAATGTCTGTGATGGTTAGGAGAGTCACTACATCCTGATTCATCTGACTTCCTCCTTCTCCCTCCCTCCCTCCCCTCTTCTTCTTCTCCCTCCTCTTCTTCTCTCCTCCCTGTCCTCTCCTCCCTGTCCTCTCCTCCCTCTCTCATCCCTCTCTCCTCCCTGTCCTCTCCTCCCTCTCTCCTCTCTTCCTCCAGCCTAGACATTCTATCAAGTTGTTGTCTGTGTTGAACCAGATGCCTCAGAGACACGGTCCAGACACCTTCTTCAACTTCCCTGGTCGCAGTGCAGCGGTAAGACACACAGACACGCACGCACACACGCACACACACACAGGGGCGGCAGGGTAGCCTAGAGGTTAGAGCGTTGGACTAGTAACCGGAAGGTTGCAAGTTCAAACCCTTCGAGCTGACAAGGTACAAATCTGTCGTTCTGGCAGTTAACCCACTGTTCCTAGATCAGTTAACCCACTGTTCCTAGATCAGTTAACCCACTGTTCCTAGATCAGTTAACCCACTGGAACAGTGGCCGTCATTGAAAATAAGAATTAGTTGTTAACTGACTTGCCTAGTTTAATGAAGGTAAAATAAAAAAAACACACACACTTTGTTTTTGACTTGATATAATTCTTTCTGTGACTTCTTGATAGGTTTATGTGTATGTGATTGTGATTGGCTGATGCTGTGTTCTGTCTCCTCCCCCAGGCCATAGCGTTGCCTCCCATCGCTAAGTGGCCTTACCAGAACGGCTTCACTCTCAACACCTGGTTCAGACAAGATCCCCTCAACAACATCAACGTAGACAAGGACAAACCATACCTCTACTGGTGAGGAAATGGGGATAGATGGAGAGAGAGAGAGAGGGGGGAGAGAGAGTGAGGGGGGGGGGGGGAGAGAGAGTGAGAGAGAGAGAGAGAGAGAGAGAGAGAGAGAGAGAGAGACAGAGATAGAGAGACAGACAGAGAGAGAGAGAGAGAGAGACAAAGATAGAGAGACAGACAGAGAGAGAGAGAGAGAGACAAAGATAGAGAGACAGACAGAGAGAGAGAGACAGAGACAGAGACAAAGATAGAGAGAGAGAGAGAGAGAGAGAGAGAGAGACAAAGATGGAGAGACAAACAGAGAGAGAGAGAGAGAGAGAGAGACACAGAGAGAGGGAGACAGAGACAAAGATAGGTGAGAAAGACAGACAGAGAGTGACGGAGAGAGAGAGAAAGAGAGAGAAAAAGAGTAACAGGGAGAGACAGGGAGAAAGACAGACAGAGAGTGATGGAGGGAGACAAAGAGAGAGAGAAAGAGTGAGGGGGGGAGAGACAGGGAGTAAGACAGACAGAGAGTGACAGAGAGAGACAGAGAGACAGACAGAGACAAAGATAGAAAGACAGGCAGAGAGAGAGAGAGAGAGAGAAAGAGGGAGAGAGACCCACATGAAATAATACCACAGTTTACTATAGAGTACTACAGTACTTACTATTGAGTTATGTAGTACACTGTAGTTTACTAAAGAATACTATACTACACACTGTAGTGTCCCTCATGTGTCGTACTTACTATATAGAATGTTGCAAAATACAGATGAATAGTAAACACTACAGTATTTAATTACCATATACCCTGCCCATTCCCCTCCCCCATATACCAATTTATGCCACCCATAAGTGAAACCTACATACCAAGTATAGACCATACTGTGTTCTCTACAGGTTATAGACCATACTGTGTTCTCTACAGGTTATAGACCACACTGTGTTCTCTACAGGTTATAGACCACACTGTGTTCTCTACAGGTTATAGACCATACTGTGTTCTCTACAGGTTATAGACCATACTGTGTTCTCTACCGGTTATAGACCACACTGTGTTCTCTACAGGTTATAGACCATACTGTGTTCTCTACAGGTTATAGACCACACTGTGTTCTCTACAGGTTATAGACCATACTGTGTTCTCTACAGGTTATAGACCACACTGTGTTCTCTACAGGTTATAGACCATACTGTGTTCTCTACAGGTTATAGACCACACTGTGTTCTCTACAGGTTATAGACCACACTGTGTTCTCTACAGGTTATAGACCATACTGTGTTATCTACAGGTTATAGACCATACTGTGTTCTCTACAGGTTATAGACCATACTGTGTTACTGTGTTCTCTACAGGTTATAGACCACACTGTGTTACTGTGTTCTCTACAGGTTATAGACCACACTGTGTTCTCTACAGGTTATAGACCATACTGTGTTCTCTATAGGTTATAGACCATACTGTGTTCTCTATAGGTTATAGACCATACTGTGTTCTCTACAGGTTATAGACCATACTGTGTTCTCTACAGGTTATAGACCATACTGTGTTCTCTACAGGTTATAGACCATACTGTGTTACTGTGTTCTCTACAGGTTATAGACCATACTGTGTTACTGTGTTCTCTACAGGTTATAGACCACACTGTGTTACTGTGTTCTCTACAGGTTATAGACCACACTGTCATACTGTGTTCTCTACAGGTTATAGACCATACTGTGTTACTGTGTTTTCTACAGGTTATAGACCATACTGTGTTACTGTGTTCTCTACAGGTTATAGACCACACTGTGTTCTCTACAGGTTATAGACCATACTGTGTTCTCTACAGGTTACAGACCATACTGTGTTCTCTACAGGTTATAGACCATACTGTGTTCTCTACAGGCTATAGACCATACTGTGTTACTGTGTTCTCTACAGGTTATAGACCACACTGTGTTCTCTACAGGTTATAGACCATACTGTGTTCTCTACAGGTTATAGACCATACTGTGTTACTGTGTTCTCTTCAGGTTATAGACCACACTGTGTTCTCTACAGGTTATAGACCATACTGTGTTCTCTACAGGTTATAGACCATGCTGTGTTCTCTACAGGTTATAGACCATACTGTGTTACTGTGTTCTCTACAGGTTATAGACCATGCTGTGTTCTCTACAGGTTATAGACCATACTGTGTTACTGTGTTCTCTACAGGTTATAGACCATACTGTGTTACTGTGTTCTCTACAGGTTATAGACCATACTGTGTTCTCTACAGGCTATAGACCATACTGTGTTACTGTGTTCTCTACAGGTTATAGACCATACTGTGTTACTGTGTTCTCTACAGGTTATAGACCACACTGTGTTCTCTACAGGTTATAGGCCATACTGTGTTCTCTACAGGTTATAGACCATACTGTGTTCTCTACAGGTTATAGACCATACTGTGTTACTGTGTTCTCTACAGGTTATAGACCATACTGTGTTCTCTACAGGTTATAGACCATACTGTGTTCTCTACAGGTTATAGACCACACTGTGTTCTCTACAGGTTATAGACCATACTGTGTTACTGTGTTCTCTACAGGTTATAGACCATACTGTGTTACTGTGTTCTCTACAGGTTATAGACCATACTGTGTTCTCTACAGGTTATAGACCATACTGTGTTCTCTACAGGTTATAGACCATACTGTGTTCTCTACAGGTTATAGACCACACTGTGTTCTCTACAGGTTATAGACCATACTGTGTTCTCTACAGGTTATAGACCACACTGTGTTCTCTACAGGTTATAGACCATACTGTGTTCTCTACAGGTTATAGACCATACTGTGTTACTGTGTTCTCTACAGGTTATAGACCATACTGTGTTCTCTACAGGTTATAGACCATACTGTGTTATCTACAGGTTATAGACCATACTGTGTTCTCTACAGGTTATAGACCATACTGTGTTCTCTACAGGTTATAGACCATACTGTGTTACTGTGTTCTCTACAGGTTATAGACCATACTGTGTTCTCTACAGGTTATAGACCATACTGTGTTATCTACAGGTTATAGACCATACTGTGTTCTCTACAGGTTATAGACCATACTGTGTTACTGTGTTCTCTACAGGTTATAGACCATACTGTGTTACTGTGTTCTCTACAGGTATAGACCACACTGTGTTCTCTACAGGTATAGACCACACTGTGTTCTCTACAGGTTATAGACCACACTGTGTTCTCTACAGGTTACAGACCATACTGTGTTACTGTGTTCTCTACAGGTTATAGACCATACTGTGTTACTGTGTTCTCTACAGGTATAGACCACACTGTGTTCTCTACAGGTTATAGACCATACTGTGTTCTCTACAGGTTATAGACCATACTGTGTTCTCTACAGGTTATAGACCATACTGTGTTACTGTGTTCTCTACAGGTTATAGAACATACTGTGTTCTCTACAGGTTATAGACCACACTGTGTTACTGTGTTCTCTACAGGTTATAGACCATACTGTGTTCTCTACAGGTTATAGACCATACTGTGTTACTGTGTTCTCTACAGGTTATAGACCATACTGTGTTCTCTACAGGTTATAGACCATACTGTGTTACTGTGTTCTCTACCTGTTATAGACCATACTGTGTTACTGTGTTCTCTACATGTTATAGACCATACTGTGTTACTGTGTTCTCTACCTGTTATAGACCATACTGTGTTACTGTGTTCTCTACAGGTTATAGACCATACTGTGTTACTGTGTTCTCTACAGGTTATAGACCATACTGTGTTACTGTGTTCTCTACCTGTTATAGACCATACTGTGTTACTGTGTTCTCTACCTGTTATAGACCATACTGTGTTACTGTGTTCTCTACAGGTTATAGACCATACTGTGTTACTGTGTTCTCTACATGTTATAGTCCATACTGTGTTACTGTGTTCTCTACAGGTTATAGACCATACTGTGTTACTGTGTTCTCTACAGGTTATAGACCATACTGTGTTCTCTACAGGTTATAGACCATACTGTGTTACTGTGTTCTCTACCGGTTATAGACCATACTGTGTTCTCTACAGGTTATAGACCATGCTGTGTTCTCTACAGGTTATAGACCACACTGTGTTACTGTGTTCTCTACAGGTTATAGACCATACTGTGTTACTGTGTTCTCTACTGGTTATAGACCATACTGTGTTACTGTGTTCTCTACAGGTTATAGACCACACTGTGTTACTGTGTTCTCTACAGGTTATAGACCATACTGTGTTCTCTACAGGTTATAGACCATACTGTGTTACTGTGTTCTCTACTGGTTATAGACCACACTGTGTTACTGTGTTCTCTACAGGTTATAGACCATACTGTGTTACTGTGTTCTCTACAGGTTATAGACCACACTGTGTTACTGTGTTCTCTACAGGTTATAGACCATACTGTGTTAATGTGTTCTCTACAGGCTATAGACCATACTGTGTTCTCTACAGGTTATAGACCATACTGTGTTACTGTGTTCTCTACCGGTTATAGACCATACTGTGTTCTCTACAGGTTATAGACCATACTGTGTTCTCTACAGGTTATAGACCATACTGTGTTACTGTGTTCTCTACAGGTTATAGACCACACTGTGTTACTGTGTTCTCTACCGGTTATAGACCATACTGTGTTCTCTACAGGCTATTGACCACACTGTGTTACTGTGTTCTCTACAGGTTATAGACCATACTGTGTTCTCTACAGGTTATAGACCATACTGTGTTCTTTACATAGACCATACTGTGTTCTCTACAGACCATTCTCTAATAGTTTTTTGTTCCTCATCAAGCTACACACAATACCCCATAATGACATCACAATACCCCATAATGACATCACAATACCCCATAATGACATCACAATACCCCATAATGACATCACAATACCCCATAATGACATCACAATACCCGTAGTGTTTTATTGAAAATATTGCTAATAAAAAAATAAAAAAAACTGAAATATCACATTTACATAAGTATTCAGACCCTTTACTCAAATCAAATCAAATCATCAAATCAAATCAAATTACTCAGTACTTTGTTGAAGCACCTTTGGCAGCAGTTACAGCCTCGAGTCTTCTTGGGTATGATGCTACAAGATTGGCACACCTGTATTTGGGGAGTTTCTCCTATTCTTCTCTGCAGATCCTCTCAAGCTCTGTCAGGTTGGATGGGGAGCGTCGCTGCACAGCTATTTTCAGGTCTCTCCAGAGATGTTCGATCAGATTCAAGTCCGGGCTTCAGAGACTTGTCCCAAAGCCACTCCTGTGTTGTCTTGGCTGTGTGCTTAGGGTCGTTGTCCTGTTGGAAGGTGAACCTTCACCCCAGTCTGAGGTCCTGAGCACTCTGGAGCAGGTTTTCATCAGCGATCTCTCTGTACTTTGCTCCGTTCATCTTTCCCTCAATCCTGACTAGTCTCCCAATCCCTGCTGCTGAAAAACATCCCCACAGCATGATGCTGCCACCACCATGCTTCACCATAGGGATGGTGCCAGGTTTCCTCCAGATGTGACGCTTGGCATTCAGGGCAAAGAGTTCAATCTTGGTCTGTGCCTTTTACTGAGGAGTGGCTTCCGTCTGGCCACTCTACCATAAAGGCCTGATTGGTGGAGTGCTGCAGAGATGGTTGTCCTTCTGGAAGGTTCTCCCATCTCCACAGAGGAACTCTGGAGCTCTGTCAGAGTGACCATCATGTTCTTGGTCACCTCCTTGATCAAGGCCCTTCTCCTCTGATTGCTAGGAAGAGTCTTGGTGGTTCCAAACTTCTTCCATTTAAGAGTGATGAAGGCCACTGTGTTTTTGGGGACCTTCGATGCTGCAGACATTTTTTGGTACCCTTCCCCAGATCCATGCCTCGACACAATCCTGTCTCATAGTTCTACGGACAATTCCTTCAATGTCATGGCAAGGATTTTTTTTCCCCAAGAAAATAAAAAATGTAATCAGTTTTATAATCTATCTCTAGAACGTCTAGATCTATCTATCTAGATCTATCTCTCTAGAACATCTAGATCCATCTCTAGAACGTCTAGATCTATCTCTCTAGAACGTCTAGATATATCTCTAGAACGTCTAGATCTATCTAGATCTATCT
>NC_048593.1:40142712-40177712 GCF_013265735.2 Oncorhynchus mykiss
GAGAGAGAGACACACACACAGAGAGCAAGAGAGAGACAGACAGAGAGTGAGAGAGAGAGAAAGAGAGAGAGCGAGAGAGAGAAGAGAGAGAGACACACACAGAGAGTGAGAGAGAGAGCGAGAGAGACAGAGAGAGAGAGAGACAGAGAGAGAGAGAGAGAGACAGAGAGAGAGAGAGACAGAGAGAGGTAGAGGTAGACAGAGAGAGAGAGAGAGACAGAGAGCGAGAGAGAGAGAGAGAGAGAGGGAGACAGCTCATGGGCTGCTGAGTTCTTCTACAAATAAAAATAGAATTAAAGATAAATGTAGATAAACGTAGATATTTCCATATGGACTTAAACAGCATACTAACCTCTACATCAAAACCTTCAATCCAAATCAAAAGTCCAAAATGAAAACCATTTTGTCATGCAGACGAGGATAGTCACCCCCCCCCCAGCAGTGATCACACCTTTTCAAACTGACCTGCAGACGAGGATAGACAAGGATAGAAACACAGGGATAAATACACTGGTACAGAGAGACAGGAAACACAGGGATAAATACACTGGTACAGAGAGACAGGAAACACAGGGATAAATACACTGGTACAGAGAGACAGGAAACACAGGGATAAATACACTGGTACAGAGAGACAGGAAACACAGGGATAAATACACTGGTACAGAGAGACAGGAAACACAGGGATAAATACACTGGTACAGAGAGACAGGAAACACAGGGATAAATACACTGGTACAGAGAGACAGGAAACACAGGGATAAATACACTGGTACAGAGAGACAGGAAACACATGGATAAATACACTGGTTCAGAGAGACAGGAAACACAGGGATAAATACACTGGTACAGAGAGACAGGAAACACAGGGATAAATACACTGGTACAGAGAGACAGGAAACACATGGATAAATACACTGGTTCAGAGAGACAGGAAACACAGGGATAAATACACTGGGGATAACAAGTGACACCTGGAGGGGGTGGAGACAATCACAAGGACAAGTGAAACAGATCAGGGTGTGACACTTTGAGACCACAGCAAAATCACACTCTGCTTGAACAGAGCTATGCTCAATCATGAGGCATCAATGCCAAAGGAACTGAATAAAATTAAGAATTGCTATAGGTGGAAGGAAAGTATTGTGGAAATCTACCAAAACACTATTAGGTAACAATAAATTCAACCCTTTCTATACAATTTCCTGGAAAATCACTGTAATAGTGAAGGTGTAAACTTGGCAGTAGAAAACCTAAACAGGATATTTGACCTCTCAGCTTCCCTATCAAATCTAAAAATGTCAAGCAGACATCCTAAGAAAATTAACAACAATAATAAATGGTTTGATGAAGAATGCAAAAATCTAAGAAAGAAATTGAGAAACCTGTCCTACCAAAAACATAGAGACCCAGAAAACCTGAGTCTACGCCTTCACTATGGTGAATCACTAAAACAATACAGAAATACACTACGGAAAAAGAAGGAACAGCACGTCAGGAATCAGCTCAAGAATCCATATACTCTAACCACTTCTGGGAACATTAAACAACTCAGAACAAACAGCAACACAATGTTATGTGTCCGAAACAGAGATGTGTGGATAAACCACTTCTCCAATCTTTTTGGATCGATAACAAAGAACAAACAGCAACACAAGGTTATGTGTCCGAAACAGAGATGTATGGGTAAACCACTTCTCCAATCTTTTTGGCTCTATAACAAAGAATAAAGAGCAAAAACATATACATGATCAAATACAAAATCTTAGAATCAGCTATTAAAGACGACCAGAACCCACTGGATTCTCCAATTACATTGAACTACAGGACAAAATACAAACCCTCCAACCCAAAAAGGCCTGTGGTGTTGATGGTATTCGAAAGTGAAATGACAAAATATACAGACCACATATTCCGTATGGCTATACATAAACATCCTCAGCTCTGGCATAGTCCCCAATATTTGTAACCGTGGACTGATGACACCAATCCACAAAAGTGGAGACAAGAAGGGCCATCTATGCCATCAAAAGGAACATTAAATTCGACATACCAATTGGGATCTGGCTAAAAGTACTTGAATCAGTCATAGAGCCCATTGCCCTTCATGGTTGTGAGGTCTGGGGTCCGCTCACCAACCAAGACTTGGCACCAAAGGGGACAAACACCAAATTGAAACTCTGTGTCAAAAATATCCTCTGTGTACAACGTAAAACAAATAAATTATGCAGAGCAGAATTAGGCTGATGCCCCGCTAATGATCAACATCCAGAAAAGAGACGTTAAATTCTACAACCACCTAAAAGGAAGTGATTCTCAAACCTTCCATAACAAAGCCATCACCTACAGAGAGATGAACCTGGAGAAGAGTCCCCTAAGCAAGCTGGTCCTGGGGCTCTGTTCACAAACACAAACAGATACCACAGAGCCCCAGGACAGCAACACAATTAGACCCAAAGAAATCATGAGAAAACAAATAGATAATTACTTGACACATTGGAAAGAATTAACAAAAAAACAGAGCAAACTAGAATGCTATTTGGCCCTAAACAGAGAGGACACAGTGGCAGAATACCTGACCACTGTGACTGACCCAATATTAAGGAAATATTATACTATGTACAGACTCAGTGAGCACAGCCTTGCTATTGAGAATGTTCACTGAAGGCATATGACCAAATTAGAGGCACATATTTCCCTCAGATGGCATAGAACCACGATTAATTAGGAAAAAAAAATCAAATTTTGATAAACTCCCATATCCGTTGGTTGAAATACAGCAATATTTGTGACCTGTTGCCACGAGAAAAGGGCACCCAGTGAAGAACAAACACCATTATAAATACAACCCATATTTATGTTTATTTATTTTCCCTTGTTGTGCTTTAACTATTTGTACATCGTTACAACACTTTTTATATATATATATAATATGACATTTCAAATCTCTTTATTCTTTTGGAACTTCTGTGAGTGTATTATTTACTGTACATTTTTTATAGTTTATTTCACTTTTGTTTATTATCTATTTCACTTGCTTTGTCAATGTAAACATATGTTTCCCATGTCAATAAAATCACTTAAATTGAATTGAGAGACAGAGAGATCTGTGAGAAGTCAGCTACTGTCCCTATACTGCCTGTTCACTGACACAAGATGACTACACACACACACACAAATCAAATTTATTTATATAGCCCTTCGTACATACGCTGATATCTCAAAGTGCTGTACAGAAACCCAGCCTAAAACCCCAAACAGCAAGCAATGCAGGTGTTGAAGCACGTTGGCTCGGAAAAACTCCCTAGAAAGACCAAAACCTAGGAAGAAACCTAGAGAGGAACCAGGCTATGAGGGGTGGCCGGTCCTCTTCTGGCTGTACCGGGTGGAGATTATAACAGAACATGGCCAAGATGTTCAAATGTTCATAAATGACCAGCATGGTCAAATTATAGGTCTGGGACAGGTAGCACGTCCGGTGAACAGGTCAGGATTCCATAGCCGCAGGCAGAACAGTTGAAACTGGAGCAGCAGCAAGGCCAGGTGGACTGGGGACAGCAAGGAGTCATCATGCCAGGTAGTCCTGAGGCATGGTCCTAGGGCTCAGGTCCTCCGAGAGAGAGAAAGGAAGAGAGAAAGAGAGAATTAGAGAGACCAGACTAAAATTCACACAGGACACCGGATAAGACAGGAGAAGTACTCCAGAGATAACAAACTGACCCTAGCCCCCCGACACATACACTACTGCAGCATAAATACTGGAGGCTGAGACAGAAGGGGTCAGGAGACACTGTGGCCCCATCCGATGATACCCCTGGACAGGGCCAAACAGGAAGGATATAACCCCACCCACTTTGCCAAAGCACAGCCCCCACACCACTAGAGGGATATCTTCAACCACCAACTTACCATCCTGAGACAAGGGCCCACAAAGATCTCCGCCACGGCACAACCGGGGGGGGGGGGGGGGGGGGGGGGGGGGGGGCGCCAACCCAGACAGGAAGACCACGTCAGTGACTCAACCCACTCAAGTGACGCACCCCTCCTAGGGATGGCATGAAAGAGCACTATCAAGCCAGTGACTCAGCCCCTGTAATAGGGTTAGAGGCAGAGAATCCCAGTGGGAAGAGGGGAACCGGCCAGGCAGAGACAGCGAGGGCGGTTCGTTGCTCCAGAGCCTTTCCATTCACCTTCACACTCCTGGGCCAGACTACTGTCACAGGCCGACTCATAGCCTGTGGCAAAAATGAGGGGACACTACACTACTCTGCACTGCAGAGGAGCCGTGACACAACACTCAATCATATGACCCACTGAAGAGATGAGTCTTCAGTAAAGACTTAAAGGTTGAGATCGTCTCTGACATGGGTAGGCAGACCATTCCATAAAAATGGAGCTCTATAGGAGAAAGCCCTGCCTCCAGCTGTTTGCTTAGAAATTCTAGGGACAATTAGGAGGCCTGCGTCTTGTGACCGTAGCGTATGTGTAGGTATGTATGGCAGGACCAAATAAGAGAGATCGGTAGGAGCAAGCCCATGTAATGCTTTGTTGGTTAGCAGTAAAACCTTGAAATCAGCCCGTGCCTTGACAGGAAGCCAGTGTAGGGAGGCTAGCACTGGAGTAATATGATCCGGGTAGCTGGAAAGTAGAGCATTGCAGTAGTCTAACCTAGAAGTGACAAAAGCATGGATTAATTTTTCTGCATCATTTTTTGGACAGAAAGTTTCAGATGTTACGTAGATGGAAAAAAAGCTGTCCTTGAAACAGTCTTGATATGTTTGTCAAAAGAGAGATCAGGGTCCAGAGTAACGGCGAGGTCCTTCACAGTTTTATTTGAGACGACTGTACAACCATTAAGATTAATTGTCAGATTCAACATAAGATCTCTTTGTTTCTTGGGACCTAGAACAAGCATCTCTGTTTTGTCCGAGTTTAAAAGTAGAACGTTTGCAGCCATCCACTTCCTTATGTCTGAAACACATGCTTCTAGCGAGGGGCAATTTGGGGCTTCACCATGTTTCATTCAAATGTACAGCTTTGTGTCATCCGCATAGCAGAGAATGTTAACATTTTCGAATGACATCCCCAAGAGGTAAAATATATAGTGAAAACAATAGTGGTCCTAAAACGGAACCTTGAGGAACACCGACATTTACAGTTGATTTGTCAGAGGACAAACCATCCACAGAGACAAACTGATATCTTTCCGACTGATAAGATCTAAACCAGACCAGAACTTGTACGTGTAGACCAATTTGGGTTTCCAATCTCTCCAAAAGAATGTGGTGATCGATGGTATCAAATATCAGCACTAAGGTCTACGAGCATGAGGACAGATGCAGAGCCTCGGTCTGATGCCATTAAAAGGTCATTACCACCTTCACAAGTGCCGTCTCAGTGCTATGATGGGGTCTAAAACCAGACTGAAGCATTTCATATACATTGTTTGTCTTCTGGAAGGCAGTGAGTTGCTGCGCAACAGCTTTTTCTAAAAGTTTTGAGAGGAATGGGAGATTCGATATAGGCCAATAGTTTTTTATATTTTCTGGGTCAAGGTTTGGCTTTTTCAAGAGAGGCTTTTTTAGTGAGTTTGGTACACATCTGGTGGATAGAGAGCCGTTTATTATGTTCAACATAGGAGGGCCAAGCACAGGAAGCAGCTCTTTCAGTAGTTTAGTTGGAATAAGGTCCAGTATGCAGCTTGAAGGTGTAGAGGCCATGATTTTTTTCATCATTGTGTCAAGAGATATAGTACTAAAACACTTGAGCGTCTCTCTTGATCCTAGGTCCTGGCAGAGTTGTGCAGACTCAGGACAACTGAGCTTTGAAGGAATACGCAGATTTAAAGAGGAGTCCGTAATTTGCTTTCTAATAATCGTGATCTTTTCCTCATTGAAGTTCATGAATTTATTACTGTTGAAGTGAAAGCCATCCTGTCTTGGGGAATGCTGCTTTTTAGTTAGCTTTGCGACAGTATCAAAAATACATTTCGGATTGTTCTTATTTTCCTCAATTAAGTTAGAAAAATAGGATGATCGAGCAGCAGTAAGGGCTCTTCGATACTGCACAGTACACACACACACACACGCACGCACGCATGCACGCACGCACACACACACACACACACATACACACACACACACACAGACACATGCTGATACACACACACACACCAGCAAGCTCTCATAATCTCACTGTAGTTCTCACATTCTCAAAATCTCATCCACCATCCCATCCACCTCCCCATCCACGACCCCATCCACCACCCCATCCACAACCCCCCATCCACCTCCCCATCCACCACCCCATCCACCTCCCCATCCACCTCCCCATCCACCACCCCATCCACCACCCCATCCACCTCCCCATCCACCTCCCCATCCACCACCCCATCCACCTCCCCATCCACCCCCCCATCCACCCCATCCACCACCCCATCCACCACCCCATCCTCCCCATCCACCACCCCATCCACCTCCCCATCCACCCACCCATCCACCTCCCCATCCACCCCCCCATCCACCACCCCATCCACCACCCCGAACTCCCCATCCACCACCCCATCCACCCCATCCACCACCCCATCCTCCCCATCCACCACCCCATCCTCCCCATCCACCTCCCCATCCACCATCCCATCCACCTCCCCATCCACCCCCCATCCACCCCATCCACCACCCCACCCACCCCATTCACCACAACATCCTTCTCATCCACCCCATCCACCTACCCATCCACCCCATCCACCACCCCATCCTCCCCATCCACCCCATCCACCCCATCCACCTCCCCATCCTCCCCCCCATCCTCCCCATCCACCGCATCCACCTCCCCATCCACCCCATCCACCTCCCCATCCTCCCCATCCACCACCCCATCCTCCCCATCCTCCCCATCCACCACCCCATCCACTCCATCCACCACCCCATCCACCACCCCATCCACCCCCCCATCCACCACTCCATCCACTACCCCACTCACCACCCCATCCACTCCATCCACCACCCCATCCACCACCCCATCCACATCCCCATGTGTGTGTGTGTGTGTGTGTGGGTGAGTGTGTGTGTGTGTGTTCCCTCTCTCTTATTATGTGCAGTAGGCATAGTGACTAATTAGAGCCAAGGTGTGTATTATCATTACTAGTTAGTGACTATGGTCTCAGAGCCAAGGTGTGTGTTAGTATACATTATCAGAGCCAAGGTGTGTGTTATCTTGTTTTTCAGAAATAGCTGGTGCACAGACTGTGTGTGTGTGTGTGTGTGTGTGTGTGTGTGTGTGTGTGTGTGTGTGTGTGTGTGTGTGTGTGTGTGTGTGTGTGTGTGTGTGTGTGTGTGTGTGTGTGTGTGTGTGTGTGTGTGTGTATGTTTGTGTCCGTTTGTGTCTGTGTCTGCTAATGAGTGTTTGGTTCACTAGACACTGGGAGGTCTGATCATTAGCCTGCCGATCCACACCATGGTGTGTGTGTGTGTGTGTGTGTGTGTGTGTGTGTGTGTGTGTGTGTGTGTGTGTGTGTGTGTGTGTGTGTGTGTGTGTGTGTGTGTGTGTGTGTGTGTGTGTGTGTGTCTGTGTGTGTGTGTCTGTGTGTCTGTGTGTCTGTGTGTGTGTGTGTGTGTGTGTGTGTGTGTGTGTGTGTGAGGTGCGAGGGTTAGGCTAAATGTGGTGATAGAGGAAGAGAGAGAAACATTATAGGGATTTGTTTGGGAGAGAGAGATGGAGAGCTAGAGAGGGAGAGGGGAGAGAGAGGGAGAGAGAGATAAACATTATTTGGATTTGGAACACAAAGCCTTCACTATCTCATCCTGGAATATCCCAGGCCTGAGGTCATCTGCCTTTGGCTTAAAGATCAGTAACCCAGACTTCACCAAAGAAATCCAGACATTGTCATCCTACAAGAAACATGGTGTAGAGGAGACAGACCCAGTGGTTACCCTCTAGGTTACAGAGAGCTGGTAGTCCCATCCATCAAACTACCAGGTGTGTGGGATAGAGGAGATGGACCCACTGGTTGCCCTCTAGGTTACAGAGAGCTGGTAGTCCCATCCATCAAACTACCAGGTGTGTGGGATAGCGGAGATGGACCCACTGGTTGCCCTCTAGGTTACAGAGAGCTGGTAGTCCCATCCATCAAACTACCAGGTGTGTGGGATAGAGGAGATGGACCCACTGGTTGCCCTCTAGGTTACAGAGAGCTGGTAGTCCCATCCATCAAACTACCAGGTGTGTGGGATAGAGGAGATGGACCCACTGGTTGCCCTCTAGGTTACAGAGAGCTGGTAGTCCCATTCACCAAACTACCAGGTGTGAAACAGGGAAGGGACTCAGGGGGTATGGTAATTAGGTATAGATCAGACCTAACTCACTCAAAAGGATATGATCTCAACAGAGAACAATGTCCCCCTGTGTGTTACCTATATCCCCCCACTAGAATCCCCATACTTTAATGAAGACAGCTTCTCCATCCTGGAGGGGGAAATCAATCATTTCCAGGCCCAGGGACATGTACTAGTCTGTGGCGACCTAAATGCCAGAACCGGACAAGAACCTGACACCCTCAGCACACGGGGACAAACACCTGCCTGGAGGTGACAGCATTCCCTCCCACATATGCCCCCCTAGGCACAACTATGACAACATAACCAACAAAAACGTGTCACAACTCGAGCAGCTCTGTCGCACGCTGGGTATGTACATAGTTAATGGTAGGCTTCGATGGGACTCCTATGGTAGGTACACATATAGCTCATCTCTTAGCAGTAGTACTGTAGACTACTTTATCACTGACCTCAACCCAGAGTCTCTCAGAGCATTCACAGTCAGCCCACTGACACCCCTATCAGATCACATGTAAATCACAGTCTACTTGAACAGAGCAATACTCAATCATGAGGCATCAAAGCCAAAGGAACTGAATAATATTAAGAAATGCTATAGATGGAAGGGAAGTAGTGTAGAAACCTAACAGAAAACTATTAGCCAACAACAAATTCAATCCCTTTTAGACAACTTCCTGGACAAAATGTTTCCCTGCAATAGTGAAGGTGTAAACTTGGCAGTAGAAAACCTACACAGGATGTTTGACCTCTCAACTTCACTATCAAATAAAACAAATTCAAGCAGACATCCTAACAAAATGAACAACAATGACAAATGGTTTGATGATGAACGCAAAAACCTAAGGTATAAATGGAGAAACGCATCCAACCAAAAACATAGAGACCCAGAAAACCTGAGTCTACGCCTTCACTATGGTGAATCCATTCATGGCCACGACCGTGTGTGTGTGCGTGCGTTGCCTGTGTGTGTGTGTGTGTGTGTGTGTGTGTGTGTGTCTGCGTGCTTGCACGCATGCATTGCCTGTGTGTGTGTGTGTGTGTGTGCGTGCGTTGCCTGTGTGTGTGTGTGTGTGTGTGTGTGTGTGTGTGTGTGTGTGTGTGACCTAGCTGTCCTGCTGTTCTTCTTGCCGTAACCAATGGTGATTGATGATTGGAATGTTCTCATTCTGTCTTCCTGTGACCGAGTTCTGCACACTCAGACAGGCTGAGAGACTGGGAGTCAGACTTTATCTCAATGACTGAGAGTCAGACAGGGCTTTTGACTTTCATGTGTCAGACATCATCTCAATGACTGAGAGTCAGACATCATCTCAATGACTGAGAGTCAGACATCATCTCACTGACTGGGAGTCAGACATCATCTCACTGACTGGGAGTCAGACATCATCTCACTGACTGGGAGTCAGACATCATCTCACTGACTGGGAGTCAGACATCATCTCACTGACTGGGAGTCAGACATCATCTCACTGACTGGGAGTCAGACATCATCTCACTGACTGGGAGTCAGACATCATCTCAATGACTGGGAGTCAGACATCATCTCAATGACTGGGAGTCAGACATCATCTCAATGACTGGGAGTCAGACATCATCTCAAAGACTGGGAGTCAGACATCATCTCAATGACTGGGAGTCAGACATCATCTCAATGACTGGGAGTCAGACATCATCTCAATGACTGGGAGTCAGACATCATCTCAATGACTGGGAGTCAGACATCATCTCAATGACTGGGAGTCAGTCAGGCCTGTGTATTGGATTGTCTTTGTGAGGTGTAAGAGGCTTTAGACAGTCCTTATTCAAATAGTATGATACGAAAAATTGATAGTCTACATTCATATAATAATATATTTCAGTAATACTGACTTTCATATGATAATATATTACAGTAATACTGACATTCATATGATAATATATTACAGTAATACTGACATTCATATGATAATATATTACAGTAATACTGACATTCATATAATAATATATTACAGTAATACTGACTTTCAAATGATAATATATTACAGTAATACTGACATTCATATAATAATATATTACAGTAATACTGACATTCATATAATAATATATTACAGTAATACTGACATTCATATGATAATATATTACAGTAATACTGACATTCATATGATAATATATTACAGTAATACTGACATTCATATGATAATATATTACAGTAATACTGACTTTCATATGATAATATATTACAGTAATATTGACTTTCATATGATAATATATTACAGTAATACTGACATTCATATGATAATATATTACAGTAATACTGACTTTCATATGATAATATATTACAGTAATTCTGACATTCATATGATAATATATTACAGTAATACTGACTTTCATATGATAATATATTACAGTAATACTGACATTCATATGATAATATATTACAGTAATACTGACATTCATATGATAATATATTACAGTAATACTGACATTCATATGATAATATATTACAGTAATACTGACATTCATATGATAATATATTACAGTAATACTGACATTCATATGATAATATATTACAGTAATACTGACTTTCATATGATAATATATTACAGTAATACTGACTTTCATATGATAATATATTACAATATATTCTACATTCACATGACAATGCCACGTAATCATTCCTTTTGAAGTCATTACCCTCCAATGATAATGTTGACTGTAATCTGTCAGACCTGTCCAATTACTTAACATCTTCTACGGTAATATACCGTAATAGTTTAACCAGTTTACAGCCAAGAGCACTCCGATGGTTTCTAATTTAATTTAAAGAGATATCACGTCTTTAACCTTTATTTATAGTGCAGATATCATCTCTTCTTCCTGTATCTGCTCTAATTTAATCATATGCTCCTCCTCTTTTGTCCTGTGCCGTTGTTAGATGACTTTGCCATGCTGGGTGAATTTGGCGCGCACCCGAACACACATGCACGCACACACACGCACGCGTGCGCACACACACACGCACGCACGCAGGCAGGCAGGCAGGCAGGCAGGCACGCACACACACACACACACACACACACACAGACACGCACGCACGCACACACACACACACACACACACACACACTCCATTCACACACTTCCTTTCTGTCCCTGCCCTTTCTGTTTCTGGGAGGAATTCATACGTGACTTGTGTTTTCTGTGATGTCAGAGAGCTGAGGCCTTGAAGCTTAAAATGTCTTAGTTATACAGCCTTGACTCAACTCTCTCTCTCTCTCCCTTCCTCCCCCTTTCCCCTCCCTCTCCTCCCTGTGTCTCTCCCTTCCTCCCCCTTTCCCCTCCCTCCCTCCCTGTCCCTCTCCTCCCTCTCCCTCTCCCTTCTACCCCCTTTCCCCTCCCTCTCCTCCCTGTCTCTCTCCCTTCCACCCCCTTCCCCTCCCTCTCCTCCCTGTCTCTCTCCCTTTCCCCTCCCTCTCCTCCCTGTCCCTCTCCTCCCTGTCCCTCTCCTCCCTGTGTCTCTCCCTTCCACCCCCTTTCCCCTCCCTCCCCTCCCTGTCCCTCTCCCCCCTGTTCCCCTCCTCCCTCTCCCTCTCCTCCCTGTGTCTCTCCCTTCCACCCCCTTTCCCCTCCCTCCCCTCCCTGTCCCTCTCCTCCCTCTCTCTCTCCCTTCCTCCCCCTTTCCCCTCCCTCCCCTCCCTGTCCTTCTCCTCCCTCTCTCTCTCCCTTCCTCCCCCTTTCCCCTCCCTCTCCTCCCTGTCTCTCTCCCTTCCACCCCCTTTCCCCTCCCTCTCCTCCCTGTCTCTCCCTTCCTCCCCCTTTCCCCTCCCTCTCCCTCACCTCCCTCTCTCTTTCTCTCCTCCCCTCTCCCTTCTCCCTTTCACTCCTCTCTTCCCTCTCTCTCCCCTCCCTCCCTCCCCTCTCTCTTTTCCCCTGCCCCTCTCTCTCCGTCAACTTCCTCCCCCTCTATCTCCCTTCCCCGTATTCACTCCTCTCTACCCTTGCTCTCTCCCTTTTCTCCTCCCTCCTTCCCCCTCTCTCTGCTCTCTATCTCTCCGCTCTTTCCCCCTCTCTCCCTCTCCTGACCCCTCACCTTTCCACCCACCCACCCTCCTTCCTCTCTCCTCTCACTCCTGCAGAGCACGTTTAAATTTAAGTCGGAGAGTGATATCCACCTGGCCGAGCACCATAAGCAGGTAGGCAGGTCATTGAGGAAAAGTTTTACATACGGTATGTGGTTGTCTTACCTAGCTATCATAAGATGAACAAGTGCCTCTGGATAAGAGACGTCTGTTAAACGACTGAAATGTGTCATGTAATGTACTGTAGGTCCTGTATGACGGGAAGCAGGCCAGCTCCATCTCTTTCACCTACAACGCCAAGGCCACTGACGCACAGCTCTGTCTGGAGTCATCGCCCAGAGAGAACGCATCCATCTTCGTTCACTCACCACACGCACTCATGCTGCAGGTTAGTGGGGTGTGTGTGTGTCTGTGTGTGTGTGTGTGTCTGTGTGTCTGTGTGTCTGTGTGTGTGTCCTAACAGTATGTTCTCTCATGTCTAGGATGTGAAGGCCATAGTGACCCACTCCATCCACAGTGCCATCCATTCTATAGGAGGGATTCAGGTCCTCTTCCCTCTCTTTTCACAACTGGACTACAGACAACTCAACGACAGCTCTGTGGACACCAGCGTGTGGTGAGTAGGAGGGAGGGAGGAGGGAGGGAGGAGGGAGAGAGGGGGGAGAGAAGGAGAGAGAAGGAGAGAGGGGGAGAGAAGGAGAGAGGGGGGAGACAGACAGACAACTGAACCACTCTACTATGGTTAATACTTCATGGTTTGTATAAAGACAGAGAGACACAGGGAGGCCGGACAGAGGAATAAATAGACAGAGGGGGATATATATATATATATACAGTGCCTTGCGAAAGTATTTGGCCCCCTTGAACTTTGCGACCTTTTGCCACATTTCAAGCTTCAAACATAAAGATATAAAACTGTATTTTTTTGTGAAGAATCAACAACAAGTGGGACACAATCATGAAGTGGAACAACATTTATTGGATTTTTTAACAAATCAAAAACTGAAAAATTGGGCGTGCAAAATTATTCAGCCCCTTTACTTTCAGTGCAGCAAACTCTCTCCAGAAGTTCAGTGAGGATCTCTGAATGATCCAATGTTGACCTAAATGACTAATGATGATAAATACAATCCACCTGTGTGTAATCAAGTCTCCGTATAAATGCACCTGCACTGTGATAGTCTCAGAGGTCCGTTAAAAGCGCAGAGAGCATCATGAAGAACAAGGAACACACCAGACAGGTCCAAGATACTGTTGTGAAGAAGTTTAAAGCCGGATTTGGATATAAAAAGATTTCCCAAGCTTTAAACATCCCAAGGAGCACTGTGCAAGCGATAATATTGAAATGGAAGGAGTATCAGACCACTTCAAATCTACCAAGACCTGGCCGTCCCTCTAAATTTTCAGCTCATACAAGGAGAAGACTGATCAGAGATGCAGCCAAGAGGCCCATGATCACTCTGGATGAACTGCAGAGATCTACAGCTGAGGTGGGAGACTCTGTCCATAGGACAACAATCAGTCGTATATTGCACAAATCTGGCCTTTATGGAAGAGTGGCAAGAAGAAAGCCATTTCTTAAAGATATCCATAAAAAGTGTTGTTTAAAGTTTGCCACAAGCCACCTGGGAGACACACCAAACATGTGGAAGAAGGTGCTCTGGTCAGATGAAACCAAAATTGAACTTTTTGGCAACAATGCAAAACGTTATGTTTGGCGTAAAAGCAACACAGCTCATCACACTGAACACACCATCCCCACTGTCAAACATGGTGGTGACAGCATCATGGTTTGGGCCTGCTTTTCTTCAGCAGGGACAGGGAAGATGGTTAAAATTGATGGGAAGATGGATGGAGCCAAATACAGGACCATTCTGGAAGAAAACCTGATGGAGTCTCCAAAAGACCTGAGAC
This sequence comes from Oncorhynchus mykiss, assembly GCF_013265735.2. Classification (NCBI taxonomy): domain Eukaryota; kingdom Metazoa; phylum Chordata; class Actinopteri; order Salmoniformes; family Salmonidae; genus Oncorhynchus; species Oncorhynchus mykiss. The sequence goes on from NC_048593.1 coordinate 40,157,020, forward strand.
TTGGATGGAGATTTGTCTTCCAACAAGACAATGATCCAAAATATAAAGCAAAATCTACAATGGAATGGTTCAAAAATAAACATATCCAGGTGTTAGAATGGCCAAGTCAAAGTCCAGACCTGAATCCAATCGAGAATCTGTGGAAAGAACTGAAAACTGCTGTTCGCAATTGCTCTCCATCCAACCTCACTGAGCTCGAGCTGTTTTGCAAGGAGGAATGGGAAAAAATGTCAGTCTCTCGATGTGCAAAACTGATAGAGACATACCCCAAGCGACTTACAGCTGTAATCGCAGCAAAAGGTGGCGCTACAAAGTATTAACTTAAGGGGGCTGAATAATTTTGCACGCCCAATTTTTCAGTTTTTGATTTGTTAAAAAAGTTTGAAATATCCAATAAATGTCGTTCCACTTCATGATTGTGTCCCACTTGTTGTTGATTCTTCACAAAAAAATACAGTTTTATATCTTTATGTTTGAAGCCTGAAATGTGGCAAAAGGTCGCAAAGTTCAAGGGGGCCGAATACTTTCGCAAGGCACTGTATATATATAGAGAGAGACAGAGACAGACAGAGAGACATTGTAAATACAACCCAGTTTTAGGAGAGAGAGGTCAGACAGAGGGGGGAGATAGTGAGAGTTTCAGGGAGAGAGAGAGACAGAGAGAGAGGTCAGACAGATTTTTTCATACTGTCCTCTTAAGAATAATGCAGGACTATTTTGACAGGCTCAAAGTGATGGAGAATAAGGAGTAGGCCTGGTAGTCTGTCTCTTTCTCTGTCTCTCTCTCTCTCTCTCTCTCTCTCTCTCTCTCTCTCTGTCTCTCTCTGTCTGTCTCTCTGTCTGTCTCTCTGTCTGTCTCTGTCTCTGTCTCTGTCTCTCTCTCTCTCTCTCTCTCTCTCTGTCTCTGTCTCGCTCTCTCTCTCTCTTTCTCTCTCTCTCTCTCTCTGTCGCTGTCTCTCTGTCTGTCTCTGTCTCTCTGTCTCTCTGTCTCGGTCTCTCTCTCTCTCTCTCTCTCTCTCTCTCTCTGTCTGTCTCTCTGTCGCTGTCTCTCTGTCTGTCTCTGTCTCTCGGTCTCTCTCTCTCTCTCTCTCCATCTCTCTCTCTCTCTCTCTCTGTCTCTCTGTCTCTTTCTATCTGTCTCGGTCTCTCTCTCTGTCTCTCTCTCTCTCCCTGTCTGTCTCTGTTGTATCTCCCTTTCTCTCTGTCGTCAACACACTCTGTGTTTCCAAAGTCCCAACCCCCCATTGTGTCATTAGTAAACCTGTAGAAAGACATGGGGTGAATCCTCTACATATTTAATGGCTCATCAAAGCAATGCGTTTTTCTAGTTGGAAATACAATACTCTCTCCTACCAGAGAGTAGTTAATGTCTCCTCTCCTACCAGCGAGTAGTTAATGTCTCCTCTCCTAACAGAGAGTAGTTAATGTCTCCTCTCCTAACAGAGAGTAGTTAATGTCCCCTCTCCTACCAGCGAGTAGTTAATGTCTCCTCTCCTAACAGAGACTAGTTAATGTCTCCTCTCCTAACAGAGAGTAGTTAATGTCTCCTCTCCTACCAGCGAGTAGTTAATGTCTCCTCTCCTAACAGAGAGTAGTTAATGTCTCCTCTCCTACCAGAGAGTAGTTAATGTCTCCTCTCCTACCAGCGAGTAGTTAATGTCTCCTCTCCTAACAGAGACTAGTTAATGTCTCCTCTCCTAACAGAGAGTAGTTAATGTCTCCTCTCCTACCAGCGAGTAGCTAATGTCTCCTCTCCTAACAGAGAGTAGTTAATGTCTCCTCTCCTACCAGAGAGTAGTTAATGTCTCCTCTCCTACCAGAGACTAGTTAATGTCTCCTCTCCTAAAAGAGAGTAGTTAATGTCTCCTCTCCTAACAGAGAGTAGTTAATGTCTCCTCTCCTAACAGAGAGTAGTTAATGTCTCCTCTCCTACCAGAGACTAGTTAATGTCCCCTCTCCTAACAGAGACTAGTTAATGTCCCCTCTCCTACCAGAGAGTAGTTAATGTCTCCTCTCCTAACAGAGACTAGTTAATGTCTCTTCTCCTAACAGAGAGTAGTTAATGTCGCCTCTCCTAACAGAGACTAGTTAATGTCCCCTCTCCTAATAGAGAGTAGTTAATGTCCCCTCTCCTAACAGAGACTAGTTAATGTCCCCTCTCCTACCAGAGAGTAGTTAATGTCTCCTCTCCTAACAGAGACTAGTTAATGTCTCCTCTCCTAACAGAGACTAGTTAATGTCTCCTCTCCTACAGTATGTCTGTGTGTGTGTGTGTGTGTGTGTGTGTGTGTGTGTCTGTGTGTGTGTGTGTGTGTGTACGTGTGTGTGTGTGTGTGTGTCTGTGTGTGTGTGTCTGTGTGTGTCTACGTGTGTACGTGTGTGTGTGTACGTGTGTGTGTGTGTGTCTGTGTGTGTGTGTGTGTGTGTACGTGTGTACGTGTGTGTGTGTGTGTGTGTGTGTGTGTGTGTGTGTGTGTGCGTGCGTGCGTGTATATATATATATATATACATGTATATGTATTAATCTGTGTGTTTGTGTTGTTGCAGTGCCACCCTGCTGGCGTTCCTAGTTGAGCTGTTGAAGAGCTCGGTGGCCATGCAGGAACAGATGCTGGGGGGAAAAGGATTCCTGGTGATCGGGTACCTGCTGGAGAAGGTACGTTTTCAATTCAACTTTACAAGTCGTTTGCTACTGTCGTTGACCAGCCCTTGACCTTGGCCTTGTTTTTTCACATTTGTAGCTGCATTGTAACTTTGCATATTCACACTACCATACCGTAGCTCTTCCCGTGTCCTGTGTATATCTTGTAATTTCTGTTTTGTTCCATGCATTTTAACCTGAACTCAAAACTGAATTGTTTTAATTTATCTAGGTTTCTATTTTCTCTCTCCCTCTTCTCTTTCTCTCCCTCTCTCCCTCTTCTCTCTCTCTCTCTCTCTCTTCTCTCTCTCTCCCTCTTCTCTCTCTCTCCCTCTCTCTCTCTCTCCCTCTTCTCTCTCTCTCCCTCTTCTCTCTCTCTCCCTCTTCTCTCTCTCTTCCCCTCTTCTCTCTCTCTCTCCCTCTTCTCTCTCTCTCCCTCTTCTCTCTCTCTCCCTCTTCTCTCTCTCTCCAGTCGTCCAGGGTCCACATCACCAGAGCGGTGCTGGAACAGTTCTTGTCCTTTGCTAAGTACCTGGACGGGTTAACCCACGGAGCGCCACTCCTCAAACAGCTGTGTGACCACGTCCTCTTCAACGCTGCCATCTGGATACACACACCCGCCAAAGTAGGAACTGAGTGTGTGTGTGTGTGTGTGTGTGTCCTGTTCAGTACCATCTGGATTCACACATTATGACCAATATGAACCCATCATAGCGCAGCCAACCTGACCTAGTCTAGTCCTGTCCACATCTTTGTACTGCCCAGATCCCAGTACTGTCCACATCCCAGTACTGTCCACATCCCAGTACTGTCCACATCCCAGTACTGTCCACATCCCAGTACTGTCCACATCCCAGTACTGCCCAGATCCCAGTACTGTCCACATCCCAGTACTGCCCAGATCCCAGTACTGTCCACATCCCAGTACTGTCCACATCCCAGTACTGCCCAGATCCCAGTACTGTCCACATCCTAGTACTGTCCAGATCCCAGTACTGTCCACATCCCAGTACTGCCCAGATCCCAGTACTGTCCACATCGTAGTACTGTCCAGATCCCAGTACTGTCCACATCCCAGTACTGTCCACATCGTAGGACTGTCCACATCCCAGTACTGTCCACATCCTAGTACTGTCCAGATCCCAGTACTGTCCACATCCCAGTACTGCCCAGATCCCAGTACTGTCCACATCCTAGTACTGTCCAGATCCCAGTACTGTCCACATCCCAGTACTGTCCACATCCTAGTACTGCCCAGATCCCAGTACTGTCCACATCCTAGTACTGTCCAGATCCCAGTACTGTTCACATCCCAGTACTGCCCAGATCCCGGTACTGTCCAGATCCCAGTGCTGTCCACATCCCAGTACTGTCCACATCATAGTACTGTCCACATCCCAGTACTGTCCACATCCTAGTACTGCCCAGATCCCAGTACTGTCCACATCCCAGTACTGTCCACATCCCAGTACTGTCCACATCATAGTACTGGCCACATCCCAGTACTGTCCACGTCTCAGTACTGTCCACATCCCAGTACTGTCCACATTCCAGTACTGTCCACATCCCAGTACTGTCCACATCATAGTACTGTCCACATCCCAGTACTGCCCAGATCCCAGTACTGCCCAGATCCCAGTACTGTCCACATCCCAGTACTGCCCAGATCCCAGTACTGCCCAGATCCCAGTACTGTCCACATCCCAGTACTGTCCACATCGTAGTACTGCCCAGATCCCAGTACTGTCCAGATCCCAGTACTGTCCACATCATAGTACTGCCCAGATCCCAGTACTGTCCAGATCCCAGTACTGTCCACATCCTAGTACTGTCCAGATCCCAGTACTGTCCACATCCCAGTACTGTCCACATCCCAGTACTGTCCACATCCCAGTACTGTCCACATCCTAGTACTGTCCACATCATAGTACTGTCCAGAACATAGTACTGTCCTGATCATAGTACTGTCCAGAACATAGTACTGTCCTGATCATAGTACTGTCCTGATCATAGAACTGTCCTGAACATAGTACTGTCCTAATCATAGTACTGTCCTAATCATAGTACTGTCCTGATCATAGTACTGTCCAGAACATAGTACTGTCCTAATCATAGTACTGTCCTAATCATAGTACTGTCCTGATCATAGTACTGTCCTAATCATAGTACTGTCCTGATCATAGTACTGTCCAGAACATAGTACTGTCCTGATCATAGTACTGTCCAGAACATAGTACTGTCCTGATCATAGTACTGTCCTAATCATAGTACTGTCCTGATCATAGTACTGTCCTAATCATAGTACTGTCCTGATCATAGTACTGTCCAGAACATAGTACTGTCCTGATCATAGTACTGTCCTGATCATAGTACTGTCCTAATCATAGTACTGTCCTGATCATAGTACTGTCCAGAACATAGTACTGTCCTGATCATAGTACTGTCCAGAACATAGTACTCTCCTGATCATAGTATGTCCTGATCATAGTACTGTCCCGAGGTAGCTGACTCCCTACTGCAACAGTATTGATTGTTTGAATGAGAAAGTCAAGGCATAAGAGAGCGTGTAAATAATTAGAGGGTTAAAGAACGTAAAAGAGAACAGAGAAGAAGCTTGAACCTCCCGAGACGTCACTACAGACACCCTGGTTCGATTCCAGGCTGTATCACAACCGACCGTGATTGGGAGTCCCGTAGGGCCCAGCGTCGTCCAGGTTTGGCCGGTTTAGGCCGTCATCGTAAATAGGAATGTGTTCTTAACTGACTTGCCTAGTTAAATAAAGGAGAAATACAAGGAGATAAAGGAGAGAACAGTAGAAAAGAAAGAAGCAGTGACATTTAAAACAACCCCGGGACTAGGAAGAGAGAGACATGTATTCACTAGTAGAAGTGAGCGTTTCGTCCCTTTAAGTTATTTCCCCCCCCAGTATTTCCCAAATGTCACCCTATTCCCTATATAGTGCACTACTTTTAACCAGAGCCCTATGGGCTTCAAGTCAAAAGTAGTGCACTATAGGGAATAGGGTGCCATTTACTGCACAACCTACCTCACTGTTCTATTCTAGAATGTTATTGTGCCAGTCCTTTTCTTCTCCAGGGGAGAATGTGTTTCCAGGTCATATCCTGACTTTCAACCTCTGACCCTGGCTTGTGATTGGCTGCTCAGAGCAGCAGTAGAGCGGTGGTCTCCATGGCAGCCTGTTTTAGTTCTAGACGACTGCTGCTGCTACAGATGTAGGATCTTAATTTAAGCCAGTTTGCTACAGCAGGAAAATAATCCTGCAGCAACAGGAAATGTGAAATGTCATGTGGATTATAATTCATTGACATTTTTGTAGGGGTTGATCCATTTTGTTGCATGGAAAAATCAAGTTGGAATTTCAAAGTGCAAAATTATGACTTTTCAGAGGCTTTTTAAAACCGCGAATAAACTGTTGTTCATTTCCTGCATTGCAGAATCAAATTAAGATCCGACATGCGTTTCATGCTGTTTCTGCTGACTGCTCCACATCAGCCCCCTACGACAGGGTTTCTTCCTCCTGGTCCTGGGGACCCAAGGGGATGCACATTTTTAGTTTTTCCCCTACACACCTGACTGAAGTTGTATACTATGTGTTCTATGTAAAGAATAGGGTGTCATTTGGGATGCGACCTCACTGTCCTCTCTATACCCTTCACTTATGGAATGTCCTATTGGACAGGTGATTGAAGAAAGATGGAGGAGATGGAAAATAGAGAGGAGAAAGAGAGGGGAGAGAGAAGAGGGAGAAAATAGAGGAGTGTGAGAGGGAGAGGGAGAGAGAGAGGGAGGGAGAGAGAGAGAGAGAGAAAGAGAGAGAGACAGAGAGAGAGAGAGGGAGATAGAGAGGGAGGGAGAGAGAGAGAGAGAGAAAGAGAGAGAGACAGAGAGAGAGAGAGAGGGAGAGAGAAAGAGAGAGAGAGAGAGAGGGGGGGGGGAGAGAGAGAGAAAGAGATAGAGACAGAGAGAGAGAGAGAGGGAGAGAGAAAGAGAGAGAGAGAAAGAGAGAGAGACAGAGAGAGAGAGAGAGGGAGGGAGAGAGAGAGAGAGAGAAAGAGAGAGAGACAGAGAGAGAGAGAGAGGGAGAGAGAAAGAGAGAGAGAGAGAGAGAGGGGGGGGGGGGGGAGAGAGAGAAAGAGATAGAGAGAGAGAAAGAGAGGGAGAGAGAAAGAGATAGAGAGTGAGAGACAGAGAGAGAGAGAGAGAGAGAGAGAAGAACGAGAGAGAGAGAAGAGAGAGAGAGACAGAGAGAGATACAGAGAGTGAGAGAGACAGACACAGAGAGAGAGAAAGAGAGAGAGAGAGAAAGAGAGAGAGAGAGAGAGAGAGCGAGAGAGAGAGAGACAAAGAGAGAGAGAGAGAGACAAAGAGAGAGAGGCCTATAGTTATACTTGACACTGATGCACACCGTAGCTCAGCTCTTAATGATGACAATTTGAGCTGGCTAATGAATTAGCTGTGGCTGTGGGCATAGTGCCAGTCCAGTGAATTAGCTGTTTCAGTGGGTATAGTGCCAGTCCAGTGAATTAGCTGTCTCAGTGGGTATAGTGCCAGTCCATTGAATTAGCTGTTTCAGTGGGTATAGTGCCAGTCCAGTGAATTAGCTGTTTCAGTGGGTATAGTGCCAGTCCAGTGAATTAGCTGTGGCAGTGGGCATAGTGCCAGTCCAGTGAATTAGCTGTGGCAGTGGGTATAGTGCCAGTCCAGTGAATTAGCTGTTTCAGTGGGTATAGTGCCAGTCCAGTGAATTAGCTGTGGCAGTGGGCATAGTGCCAGTCCAGTGAATTAGCTGTGGCAGTGGGCATAGTGCCAGTCCAGTGAATTAGCTGTTTCAGTGGGTATAGTGCCAGTCCAGTGAATTAGCTGTGGCAGTGGGCATAGTGCCAGTCCAGTGAATTAGCTGTTTCAGTGGGCATAGTGCCAGTCCAGTGAATTAGCTGTTTCAGTGGGTATAGTGCCAGTCCAGTGAATTAGCTGTGGCAGTGGGCATAGTGCCAGTCCAGTGAATTAGCTGTGGCAGTGGGCATAGTGCCAGTCCATTGTATGCCTCGGCTACATCGTCAGGAACACCTCATTAAGAGATACCTCATTAAGGTGAACTATGAGCTCCGAGCTAAGTGCCTGTGCTGTCTGCGTGTGTAAGAGTTAGAGGAGAGAGAGATGTGTATATTATACAGTATTATTATCTATCTCACTTGCTTTGGAAATGTTAACATATGTTTCCCATGCCAATAAAGCCCTTGAATTGAATTGAAATGATATGTAGAGGGATACATAGAGATGAACACCAAATAATGCATGCAGAGCAGAATTAGGTCGATACCCGCTAATTATCAAAATCCAGAAAAGAGCCGTTCAATTCTACAACCACCTAAAAGGAAGCGATTCACAAACCTTCCATAACAAAGCCATCACCTACAGAGAGATGAACCTGGAGAAGAGTCCCCTAAGCAAGCTGGTCCTGGGGCTCTGTTCACAAACACAAACACACCCTACAGAGCCCCAGGACAACATCACAATTAGACCCAATCAAATCATGAGAAAACAAAAAGATAATTACTTGACACATTGGAAAGAATTAACAAAAAAACAGAGCAAACTAGAATGCTATTTGGCCCTAAACAGAGAGTACACAGCAGAATACCTGACCACTGTGACTGACCCAAAATTAAGGAAAGCTTTGACTATGTACAGACTCAGTGAGCATGGCCTTGCTATTGAGAAAGGCCGTCGTAGGCAGACATGGCTCTCAAGAGAAGACAGGATATGTTACAGACTGCCCACAAAATTACGTGGAAACTGAGCTGCACTTCCTAACCTCCTGCCCAATGTATGACCATATTAGAGAGACATATTTCCCTCAGATTACACATATCCACAAAGAATTCGAAAACAAATCCAAATTTGAAAAACTCCCATATCTACTGGGTGAAATTCCACAGTGTGCCATCACAGCAGCAAGATTTGTGACCTGTTGCCACGAGAAAATGTCAACCAGTGAAGAACAAACACCATTGTAAATACAATCTATATTTATGCTAATTCATTTTCCCTTGTGTACTTTAACCATTTGTACATTGTTACAACATTGTATATATATATATATATATATTATGACATTTGTAATGTCATTATTGTTTTGAAACTTCTGTATGTGTAATGTTTACTGTTAAGTTGTATTGTTTATATCACTTTTGTATATTTTCTACCTCACTTGCTTTGGCAATGTTAACACATGTTTCCCATGCCAATAAAGCCCTTGAATTGAATTGAATTGAATTGAGAGACAGAGAGAAAGAGAGAGAGAGAGAGAGAGTTAACTTCCTGGTATACCCTTCATTACCTTCCTATTTTAAAGGTTAGCCTCTAAACCTCAGCCCTGCCGCCCTCAGCCTCAGTGACAGCTTCTGATGGGAGTTTTAAAGGAACAGGTTAGCCTCTAGATCTCAGCCCTGCCGCCCTCAGCCTCAGTTACAGCTCCTGATGGGAGTTTTAAAGGAACAGGTTAGCCTCTAAACCTCAGCCCTGCCGCCCTCAGCCTCAGTTACAGCTTCTGATGGGAGTTTTAAAGGAACAGGTTAGCCTCTTGATCTCAGCCCTGCCGCCCTCAGCCTCAGTTACAGCTCCTGTTGGGAGTTTTAAAGGAACAGGTTAGCCTCTAAATCTCAGCCCTGCCGCCCTCAGCCTCAGTTACAGCTCCTGATGGGAGTTTTAATAGGAACAGGTTAGCCTCTAGATCTCAGCCCTGCCGCCCTCAGCCTCAGTTACAGCTCCTGATGGGCGTTCTACAGTGCAGGTTAGGACATTCTGTTACATTCCGTGGGCATTATCGTTGCCACACTGTACATAGCCATAATATTAGAAAAGTTTATATTTTGAAACTTTTGTAAGTGTAATGTTTACTGTTCACCTTTGTTCATTATCTATTTCACTTGCTTTGGCAAAGTAAACATATGTTTCCCATGTCAATAAAATCCTTTGAAATGAATTGAGAGAGAGAGAGAGAGAGAGAGAGAGAGAGAGAGAGAGAGAGAGAGAGAGAGAGAGAGAGAGAGAGAGAGAGAGAAGGAGAGAGAGAGAGAGAGGGAGCGAGAGAGAGAGAGAAAGAGAGAGGGAGAGAGAGCGAGAGAGAGAGAGAGAGGGAGCGAGAGAGAGAGGTTCTTTTTAAATGTCAAAGCTGAGAGGGTGGTTGTGGGTAGTCCTTAGATGAGGCTAGTTGTGCTCGAGGCGGTAAAAAAAACAAGCTAACTGAATAACAGCAGCCAGTGGAAAGAGAGGAGGGGGTCGGAGGTGTTGAGAGGAGAGGAAAGGAGGGGAGAGAATACGAGAGAAGAGGGGAGGGGAGGAGACGTGAGGTTAGGAGAGATGATAGGAGAGGGGAGAGCTAAGGAAAAGGGAAGAGAGGAGAGCACAGGAGAGGAGAGGACATTGGTGCTTGGTTTAACCTAACCTATCAGGCTTAAAAGAAAATGCCTGAGAGGAGAGGAGTTCCTACATCCTGTTGAAGTGGGAAAATAAGTTACCTAGAACACTAGCTAAGATTCTCAATAAGTTCTAGTGAGTGTTTCATCTGACATGAGGATGAGAACATCTCCAAAAAAACATTGAGAGAATGTTTTTATAACAAAAGGTTTTAAAGCTGCAGTATGTAACCTTTTTTTGGGGTGACGCAGACCAAATTCACATAGAAAAGTATGTTATAGATCTGTCATTCTCATTGAAAGCAAGTCTAAGAAGTGGTTGATCTGTTCTACTGTACTGTATGTGCGCTATTTCTGTGCTCCCAGTATGAAACATTCGGTTTCATACTCCATCTTCAAACAGCTGAAAATACTAGGTATTTCACAGCGGTTTAGATGGTACAATGATTCTCTACATTACTCTTGCTTGTTTTGTCACACAAACTGAAATTATCAACAGCTAAGTTATTCTTGGAATGTTCTCATAACGTTCACTAAAATGTTGTGTACAACATTTGTAACATCCACCACAGAACGTTCCTCAAACGTTCTCATTAGGGTTCTAGGTCATGTAACAACACAATGGTTTTTTCGCAGAAAACCAAAATTGGTTCTTTGAAAGTTCCCCAGAAGATTCGTTCGGTCGCGTCAAACGTTCTCTGAACACAAAAACTGTCCATTTGTGGTGAACATTCCTAGAACACATTTAATCTGTTTCCAGAAACATTCCTAGAACACATTTAATCTGTTTCCGGAAACATTCCTAGAACACATTTAATCTGTTTCCGGAAACATTCCTAGAACACATTTAATCTGTTTCCAGAAACATTCCTAGAACACATTTAATCTGTTTCCAGAAACATTCCTATAACACATTTAATCTGTTTCCAGAAACATTCCTAGAACACATTTAATCTGTTTCCAGAAACATTCCTAGAACACATTTAATCTGTTTCCAGAAACATTCCTAGAACACATTTCATCTGTTTCTGGAAACATTCCTAGAACACATTTCATCTGTTTCCGGAAACATTCCTAGAACACATTTAATCTGTTTCCAGAAACATTCCTAGAACACATTTAATCTGTTTCCAGGAACATTCCTAGAACACATTTAATCTGTTTCTGGAAACATTCTTAGAACACATTTAATCTGTTTCTGGAAACATTCTTAGAACACATTTAATCTGTTTCTGGAAACATTCTTATAACACATTTAATTTGTTTCTGGAAACATTCTTAGAACACATTTAATCTGTTTCCGGAAACATTCTTAGAACACATTTAATCTGTTTCTGTAAACACACAAACTGTCCACTTTTGCGGATGTGTTGACAGCTTAGTTAGATAGAGCTTCCTTTTAAATAACGTGTGTTCTTGTGTATTCATATGCTTCTTAAATACAGACTCAAAACCTTCAAACACGGATCCACTTGTACCAGAAAACCCGAGACCCGATCCGGAACCTGAGCGGGTCTGGATCCAGGATTCTAAATAGTGTCACGGGTCTGGGGTAGATCTGATATGAGCGTCACGGGTCTGGGGTAGATCTGATAACAGTGTCACGGGTCTGGGGTAGATCTGATAACAGTGTCACGGGTCTGGGGTAGATCTGATATGAGTGTCACGGGTCTGGGATAGATCTGATATGAGTGTCACGGGTCTGGGGTAGATCTGATATGAGTGTCACGGGTCTGGGGTAGATCTGATATGAGTGTCACGGGTCTGGGGTAGATCTGATATGAGTGTCACGGGTCTGGGGTAGATCTGATATGAGTGTCACGGGTCTGGGGTAGATCTGATATGAGTGTCACGGGTCTGGGGTAGATCTGATATGAGTGTCACGGGTCTGGGGTAGATCTGAGATGAGTGTCACGGGTCTGGGGTAGATCTGATATGAGTGTCACGGGTCTGGGGTAGATCTGATATGAGTGTCACGGGTCTGGGGTAGATCTGATATGAGTGTCACGGGTCTGGGGTAGATCTGATAACAGTGTCACTGGTCTGGGGTAGATCTGATATGAGTGTCACGGGTCTGGGGTAGATCTGATAACAGTGTCACGGGTCTGGGGTAGATCTGATATGAGTGTCACGGGTCTGGGGTAGATCTGATATGAGTGTCACGGGTCTGGGGTAGATCTGATAACAGTGTCACGGGTCTGGGGTAGATCTGATATGAGTGTCACGGGTCTGGGATAGATCTGATATGAGTGTCACGGGTCTGGGGTAGATCTGATATGAGTGTCACGGGTCTGGGGTAGATCTGATATGAGTGTCACGGGTCTGGGGTAGATCTGATATGAGTGTCAGGGGTCTGGGGTAGATCTGATATGAGTGTCACGGGTCTGGGGTAGATCTGATATGAGTGTCACGGGTCTGGGGTAGATCTGATATGAGTGTCACGGGTCTGGGGTAGATCTGAAATGAGTGTCACGGGTCTGGGGTAGATCTGATATGAGTGTCACGGGTCTGGGGTAGATCTGATATGAGTGTCACGGGTCTGGGGTAGATCTGATATGAGTGTCACGGGTCTGGGGTAGATCTGATATGAGTGTCACGGGTCTGGGGTAGATCTGATATGAGTGTCACGGGTCTGGGGTAGATCTGATATGAGTGTCACGGGTCTGGGGTAGATCTGATATGAGTGTCACGGGTCTGGGGTAGATCTGATATGAGTGTCACGGGTCTGGGGTAGATCTGATATGAGTGTCACGGGTCTGGGGTATGTGTAATTTTAACTGACTTGTCCGGATTGACCCGTATAGTAGAGAGAGAGAGGTGTTGTAATTTATGCTGCTGCTCGGTGCTTTTCACCAGAGCGGTGCGTCTCAGAGAGCCTCCATGTGGGGCAAAAGTTAGGAGATATCTAATCAATGGAAGATGAACATTTAAATGATGGAATGTAAAAGTTCATTGAGACAGGCTACAACAACTAAGATTCAACAGGTAGGCTGCTGCTTTATATTCTGAATGGAGTTGTTGTTGTTTGTGTTGTTGTTTGTGTTGTTGTTTGTAACTATGTAGGGTGAGAAAGAAAGTGAACGGAGCCTAAATTAGCCTAGCTAGCTGACGTTAGCTATCTTAACTAGCGTCTCCCGGGTGTGATGCAGTCAAGGCAGGTACTATGTCATCATATTGGATGATAAATAACCTGGCTATGGCAGCTATTAGTCTACTATAGCAGCTATTGGTCTACTATAGCAGCTATCAGTCTACTATAGGAGCTATTAGTCTACTATAGCAGCTATTAGTCTACTATAGCAGCTATTAGTCTACTATAGCAGCTATTAGTCTACTATAGCAGCTATTAGTCTACTATAGCAGCTATTAGTCTACTATAGCAGCTATTAGTCTACTATAGCAGCTATTAGTCTACTATAGCAGCTATTAGTCTACTATAGCAGCTATTAGTCTACTATAGCAGCTATTAGTCTACTATAGCAGCTATTGGTCTACTATGGCAGCTATTGGTCTACTATAGCAGCTATTAGTCTACTATAGCAGCTATTAGTCTACTATAGCAGCTATTAGTCTACTATAGCAGCTATTAGTCTACTATAGCAGCTATTAGTCTACTATAGCAGCTATTAGTCTACTATAGCAGCTATTGGTCTACTATAGCAGCTATTAGTCTACTATAGCAGCTATTAGTCTACTATAGCAGCTATTAGTCTACTATTGCAGCTATTAGTCTACTATAGCAGCTATTAGTCTACTATAGCAGCTATTGGTCTACTATAGCAGCTATTAGTCTACTATAGCAGCTATTAGTCTACTATAGCAGCTATTAGTCTACTATAGCAGCTATTAGTCTACTATAGCAGCTATTGGTCTACTATGGCAGCTATTGGTCTACTATAGCAGCTATTGGTCTACTATAGCAGCTATTAGTCTACTATAGCAGCTATTAGTCTACTATAGCAGCTATTAGTCTACTATAGCAGCTATTAGTCTACTATAGCAGCTATTAGTCTACTATAGCAGCTATTAGTCTACTATAGCAGCTATTGGTCTACTATAGCAGCTATTGGTCTACTATAGCAGCTATTGGTCTACTATGGCAGCTATTGGTCTACTATAGCAGCTATTGGTCTACTATAGCAGCTATTGGTCTACTATAGCAGCTATTGGTCTACTATAGCAGCTATTGGTCTACTATAGCGCGAGATGGCTGGGGTTGTTGCGGTCTCTCGTCTCTCTCTCCATCCTCCCTGTTCCCTGTGTCACTCGCTCACACTCACAGTAGCCAACACACACAGCACGACCCCCTGCTAGTCATCACATACAGCACGGCCCATCTCTCTCTACCTCCTCTCACAGTAGTCTACACATACAGCACGACCCACCCCTCTCTACCTCCTCTCACAGTAGTCTACACACACAGCACGACCCACCCCTCTCTACCTCCTCTCACAGTAGTCATCACACACAGCACGGCCCACCTCTCTCTACCTCCTCTCACAGTAGTCTACACACACAGCACGACCCACCCCTCTCTACCTCCTCTCACAGTAGTCTACACACACATCACGACCCACCTCTCTCTACCTCCTCTCACAGTAATCATCACACACAGCACGGCCCACCTCTCTCTACCTCCTCTCACAGTAGTCTACACACACAGCACGACCCCCTGCTAGAACGTCACCTCTCTCTACCTCCTCTCACAGTAGCCATCACACACAGCACGGCACCCTGCTAGAACGTCACCTCTCTCTACCTCCTCTCACAGTAGCCATCACACACAGCACGGCCCTCTGCTAGTCATCACTTCTCTCTCCCTCCTCTCACGCTTTATCAGCTCTGGTTAATAAAGTAGCTTAAAGATGTACTTTTCTGCTGCTTCCCTCACTCGGATCGGACCTTATTCTTTTTTTTTAAAAGGTTGTATTATTTGTCATGTTTTATAATTATACAGAAAACACAGCTAGAGGGCAGAACACAGGGATCCCCAAATTAAACCCACCCCAACCCCCCCATGCTCTAACACAGGGATCCCCTACCAAATTAAACCCACCCCAACCCCCCCCCATGCTCTAACACAGGGATCCCCAAATTAAACCCACCCCAACCCCCCCCCCCCCATGCTCTAACACTGGGATCCTCTACCAAATTAACCCCCCCCAACCCCCCCCCATGCTCTAACACAGGGATGCCCTACCAAATTAACCCCCCCCAACCCCCCCCATGCTCTAACACAGGGATGCCCTACCAAATTAACCCCCCCAACCCCCCCCCCCATGATCTAATAGAACACACGGATCCCCTACCAAATTAAACCCACCCCAACCCCCCATGATCTAATAGAACACACGGATCCCCTACCAAATTAAACCCACCCCAACCCCCCCCCCCCCCCCCCCCCATGCTCTAACACAGGGATCCCCTACCAAATTAACCCCCCCAACCCCCCCCATGCTCTAACACAGGGATCCCCTACCAAATTAACCCCCCCAACCCCCCATGCTCTAACACAGGGATCCCCTACCAAATTAAACCCACCCCAACCCCCCATGCTCTAACACAGGGATCCCCTACCAAATTAACCCCCCCATGCTCTAACACAGGGATCCCCTACCAAATTAACCCCCCCCCCCATGCTCTAACACAGGGATCCCCTACCAAATTAACCCCCCCCCCAACCCCCCCATGCTCTAACACAGGGATGCCCTACCAAATTAACCCCCCCAACCCCCCCATGCTCTAACACAGGGATGCCCTACCAAATTAACCCCCCCAACCCCCCCACCCCATGATCTAATAGAACACACGGATCCCCTTCCAAATTAAACCCACCCCAACCCCCCCATGCTCTAACACAGGGATCCCCTACCAAATTAACCCCCCCCAACCCCCCCATGCTCTAACACAGGGATACCCTACCAAATTAAACCCACCCCAACCCCCCATGCTCTAACACAGGGATCCCCTAGCAAATTAACCCCCCCCCCCAACCCCACCATGCTCTAACACAGGGATCCCCTACCAAATTAAACCCACCCCAACCCCCCCATGATCTAATAGAACACACGGATCCCCTTCCAAATTAAACCCACCCCAACCCCCCCATGCTCTAACACAGGGATCCCCTACCAAATTAACCCCCCCCCCCCCAACCCCCCCATGCTCTAACACAGGGATCCCCTACCAAATTAAACCCACCCCAACCCCCCCATGCTCTAACACAGGGATCCCCTACCAAATTAAACCCACCCCAACCCCCCCATGCTCTAACACAGGGATCCCCTACCAAATTAAACCCACCCCAACCCCCCCATGATCTAATAGAACACACGGATCCCCTACCAAATAAAATAAAATCCACCCCAACCCCCCCATGAACTAATAGAACACACGGATCCCCTTCCAAATTAAACCCACCCCAACCCCCCCATGCTCTAACACAGGGATCCCCTACCAAATTAACCCCCCCCCCCCAACCCCCCCATGCTCTAACACAGGGATCCCCAAATTAAACCCACCCCAACCCCCCCATCCTCTAACACAGGGATCCCCTACCAAATTAAACCCACCCCAAATCCAGACTTTAAGCAGGCTTGATATACAATGAGTAATATAATCAAATAGTTTAATGAAAACAAAAGAAAAATATATTATAAAACTAAAAGTTAAAAAATAATAACAAATATAATGATATCAATTCTAGTTTGGGTTGTTTTATGGAGATGTGAAATTAGCTGGGTCCTTGTCTTCTACACAGGACAGCTAAGGTTTCCAGATATTATAACATGTAATTGCAGATAACCCTAAAGGAGTAGCGCATTTTCTCTAGTTTGAGATGTTGCAGAACTTCCTTTATCCAATGAAGTAGGAGGAAACCCATCCTACCACTTAAATAGTAGAGAAGACGTCTAGCTAGAAGAGTAGTACATACCAGCCTGTTGCCCATGTTTAGAGGGGCCTCCTGCGGTGCCGCTCCAGAGAACTGTTTAGAGGGGCCTCCTGCGGTGCCGCTCCAGAGAACTGTTTAGAGGGGCCTCCTGCGGTGCCGCTCCAGAGAACTGTTTAGAGGGGCCTCCTGCGGTGCCGCTCCAGAGAACTGTTTAGAGGGGCCTCCTGCGGTGCCGCTCCATATAACTGTTTAGAGGGGCCTCCTGCGGTGCCGCTCCAGAGGACTGTTTAGAGGGGCCTCCTGCGGTGCCGCTCCATATAACTGTTTAGAGGGGCCTCTTGCGGTGCTACTCCAGAGAACTGTTTAGAGGGGCCTCCTGCGGTGCTACTCCAGAGAACTGTTAAGAGGGGCCTCCTGCGGTGCCGCTCCAGAGAACTGTTTAGAAATAGGACCTCTTAAGACAAGGTAAAATGTATATTTATATTTTCTGAGGACCTCTTAAGACAAGGTAAAATGTATATTTATATTTTCTAAGGACCTCTTAAGACAAGGTAAAATGTATATTTATATTTTCTAAGGACCTCTTAAGACAAGGTAAAATGTATATTTATATTTTCTGAGGACCTCTTAAGACAAGGTAAAATGTATATTTATATTTTCTGAGGACCTCTTAAGACAAGGTAAAATGTATATTTATATTTTCTAAGGACCTCTTAAGACAAGGTAAAATGTATATTTATATTTTCTAAGGACCTCTTAAGACAAGGTAAAATGTATATTTATTGTCACGCCCTGACCATAGTTTACTTTGTATTTTCTATGTTTTGATTGGTCAGGGTGTGATCTGAGTGGGCATTCTATGTTACATGTCTAGTTTGTCTAGTTCTATGTTCGGCCTGATATGGTTCTCAATCAGAGGCAGGTGTTCGTCATTGTCTCTGATTGGGAACCATATTTAGGTAGCCTGGGTTTCACTGTGTGATTGTTCCTGTCTATGTGTTTTTCACCAGATAGGCTGTTTTAGGTTTTCGTTACGTTCATCACGTTCTTTATTTTGTAGTGTTTGCATTGATTCGTGTTTTACGTTTGTTTCATTAAAACATGGATCGCAATCTACACGCTGCATTTTGGTCCGACTCTCCTTCTCATACGGAAAACCGTTACAGAATCACCCACCACCAACGGACCAAGCAGCGTGTCAACAGGCAGGAGCAGCGCGAGGAGAAGCGCAATAAGGATTTCTGGACATGGGAGGAAATCCTCGACGGGAGAGGACCCTGGGCTAAACCAGGGGAGTGTAGCCGCACTAAGGTGCAGCGGGAGAAGAAACAACAGGAACAGCCCAAGGAGGAGTACAGTATGGAGTATACTACTTGGGAGGAGATCGACAGGTGGGCGGCCGACCCAGGGAGAGTGCCGGAGCCCGCCTGGGATTCGCTGGAGCAGTGCGAGGAAGGTTACCGTAGAATGGAGGCGGTGAAAGCAGAGAGGCGCTGGTATGAGAAGGCAGCACGGCGACGCGGATGGAAGCCTGAGAGGCAGCCCCAAAAATTTCTTGGGGGGGGGCTAACAGGGAGTATGGCTATGCCAGGTAGGAGACCTGGGCAGACTCCCTGTGCTTACCGGGGGGCTAGAGAGACCGGACAGGCACCGTGTTATGCAGTGGTGCGCACGGTGTCTCCAGTGCGGGTGCATAGCCCGGTGCGGTATATTCCAGCTCCGCGTGTCTGCCGGGCTAGATTGAGCGTCGAGCCTAATGCCATGAAGCCGGCTCTACGCAGCTGGTCCCCAGTGCGTCTCCTTGGGCCGGCTTACATGGCACCAGCCTTGCGCTCGGTGTCTCCGGTTCGCCTGCATAGCCCAGTGCGGGCTATTCCACCTCGCCGCACTGGCAGGGCGACCGTGAGCATTCAACCAGGTAAGGTTGGGCAGGCTCGGTGCTCAAGAGCTCCAGTGCGCCTGCACGGTCCGGTTTTTCCAGTACCACCTCCACACCCCAGCCCTCCGGTAGCAGCTCCCCGCACCAGGCTTCCTGTGCGTGTCCTCGGCCCAGTACCACCAGTGCCAGCACCACGCATCAGGCCTACAGTGCGCCTCGCCTGTCCAGCGCTGTCGGAGCCCTCCTCCTCTCCAGCGTTGTCGGAGTCTCCCGCCTGTTTAGCGCTGTTAGAGCCTTCCTTCTCTACAGCGCTGCCGGAGTCTCCCGCCTGTTCAGAACTGCCAGTTTGCAAAGAGCTGCCAGTTAGCATAGAGCTGCCAGTTAGCATAGAGCTGCCAGTTAGCATAGAGCTGCCAGTCTGCAAGGAGCTGCCAGTCTGCAAGGAGCTGCCAGTCTGCAAGGAGCTGCCAGTCTGCAAGGAGCTGCCAGTCTGCAAGGAGCTGCCAGTCTGCAAGGAGCCGCCAGAGCTGCCTGTCTGCAGGATGCCGCCAAAGCTGCCAGTCTGCAAGGAGCCGCCAGAGCTGCCAGTCTGCAAGGAGCCGCCAGAGCTGCCAGTCTGCATGGAGCAGCCAGGGCCGCCAGTCAGCATGGAGCAACCAGGGCCGCCAGTCAGCATGGAGCAGCCAGGGCCGCCAGTCAGCATGGAGCAGCCAGGGCCGCCAGTCAGCATGGAGCAGCCAGTCAGCATGGAGCAGCCAGAGCTGCCAGTCAGCATGGAGCAGCCAGTCAGCATGGAGCAGCCAGGGCCGCCAGTCAGCATGGAGCAGCCAGGGCCGCCAGTCAGCATGGAGCAGCCAGGGCCGCCAGTCAGCATGGAGCAGCCAGGGCCGCCAGTCAGCATGGAGCAGCCAGTCAGCATGGAGCAGCCAGTCAGCATGGAGCAGCCAGAGCTGCCAGTCAGCATGGAGCAGCCAGTCAGCATGGAGCAGCCAGAGCTGCCAGTCAGCATGGAGCAGCCAGTCAGCATGGAGCAGCCAGAGCTGCCAGTCATCATGGAGCAGCCAGTCAGCATGGAGCAGCCAGAGCTGCCAGTCGACCAGACTCTCCCAGATCTGCCAGTCGACCAGACTCTTCCAGATCTGCCAGTTGACCAGACTCTTCCAGATCTGCCAGTCGTCCAGACTCTTCCAGATCTGCCAGTCGACCAGACTCTTCCAGATCTGCCAGTCGACCAGACTCTTCCAGATCTGCCAGTCGACCAGACTCTTCCAGATCTGCCAGTCGACCAGACTCTTCCAGATCTGCCAGTCGACCAGACTCTTCCAGATCTGCCAGTCGACCAGACTCTTCCAGATCCGCCAGTCGACCAGATTCTCCCAGATCCGCCAGTCGACCAGATTCTCCCAGATCCGCCAGTCGACCAGATTCTCCCAGATCCGCCAGTCGACCAGATTCTCCCAGATCCGCCAGTCGACCAGATTCTCCCAGATCCGCCAGTCGACCAGATTCTCCCAGATCCGCCAGTCGACCAGATTCTCCCAGATCCGCCAGTCGACCAGATTCTTCCAGATCTGCTAGTCGACCAGGATCTGCTGAAACCGCCAGCCAGCCAGGTTCTGGTAGTTTCTACTACCTGCCTGGGCTTCTTCTCAGTGCTGAGCTTCTTCTCAGTGCTGAGCTTCCTCTCAGTGCTGAGCTACCCATCTGTCCCGAGTTACCTCTGTCCCGAGCTGTCCCTCTGTCCCATGTTATCATTGTGGTGGGTAACCTATTTAGGGACGTTTAGGAGGGGGATTAAAACTGTCATGGAGTGGGGTCCACGTCCAGCGCCAGAGCCGCCA
>NC_048593.1:40182712-40185212 GCF_013265735.2 Oncorhynchus mykiss
ACACTCACACACACTCACACACATACACATGGATTTATAGAAGTCACACAGCCCTGAACACACTACATGTCACACTCAGATGAAAAGGAGTGTGTGTATTCGTACCGCAGACCTGAATTTAATGTTGTGTTGATGTTGTTTTGATGTTGTAGTAACATTGCTTTAACGCTGTTTTAATGTTGTTTTAACGTTGTTTTGACAGTGTATTGATGTTGTTTTAACATCGTATTGACGTTGTTTTAACGTTGTATTGATGTTGTCTGTGTGCAGATGGACCGAGGCCGTCCCAGAAGGAGATCATCTCTCTCAGAGCCTTCATGCTGCTGTTCCTCAAACAACTCATACTCAAGGTAACACTGTTTTACATACTACATACTACATGCTACATGCATACTTCGTACTGTAGTTCCTCAAACAACTCATACTCAAGGTAACACTGTTTTACATACTACATACTACATACTACATACTACATACTACATGCATAGTTCGTACTGTAGTTCCTCAAACAACTCATACTCAAGGTAACACTGTTTTACATACTACATACTACATACTACATACTACATACTACATGCATACTTCGTACTGTAGTTCCTCAAACTACTCATACTCAAGGTAACACTGTTTTACATACTACATACTACATACTACATACTACATACTACATGCATACTTCGTACTGTAGTTCCTCAAACTACTCATACTCAAGGTAACACTGTTTTACATACTACATACTACATACTACATACTACATACTACATGCATACTTCGTACTGTAGTTCCTCAAACTACTCATACTCAAGGTAACACTGTTTTACACTGTCATGTCTTTACCATCATTAAATTGATACGCGATCAAACTGATTAATCATGTAACTGTAATTAACTAGGAAGTCGGGGCACCAAGGAAAATATTACAAAGATTACAAAGTTATAATTTCCCAATATAACCTTTCAGATGTTTTCATATCTGATCAATAGTCTTCTGATTAATGAATTATTTATTTTACCTCACGTTAGTCTAATTCCAAACGTCTGTAAATGGTTGGTTATCTGCACGAACCCAGTCTTCACTATGAGTCATCCATACATCAATTGTCTTAAATCATTTATTTATTACTAAGTAATTCACAGAAATGCATAAACAAACAAGCAAGGCCAATATGGTTACACGAAATGATAAGGGAATGTGCCCCTAGTGGGCTAAACCGGCATTTGTCCCGTGGACAAAACGGGGAGTGGAGGTCAGCTGAGAAGTCACTACAGAGTTGATAATTATAACAAGTGGAGGTCAGCTGAGAAGTCACTACAGAGTTGATAATTATAACAAGTGGAGGTCAGCTGAGAAGTCACTACAGAGTGGATAATTATAACAAGTGGAGGTCAGCTGAGAAGTTACTACAGAGTTGATAATTATAATAATTGAAATGCTAATCCTTTACACATGAACGCTCACTCATTCGGAAACAATTGCAATCAATATGTGTATTTACGCTCAGTGTGTCGTCTTGATCGCTGTTGAGAAGTTTGTTTCTTTTGTAGAATTGTCTGTCTCTCTCTCTGTCGTGGTTATAGTGGATAGTTCAGAGTGACATTCATTCATGTTGTTCTAGAATGGATGTTTCGGGGGTTGTCGTTCTTCGCATTCAATGATACCGAATTCCTAGCTGCAGACTAGTAATTAATATTAAAGACTTGTTCTTATTCTGTCGGTATCGATAGTCTAAGAGTTTAACCACGTGGTATGGTTAAAAGATTCAGCAATGGTCTACAACCTTTGTCCTCCCGTGATTGAGAGAAACATGGTCTACTTGAGGAATTCTCAAGATTGGAGTTTTATTCGGAATTGCAGAAAAGGGGCTGTCCCAGGATGCCAGACCCTAACTGGGCTCATGAGCGGTTCTCTGATTTAGTTCAACTCAAAAGGGAATTAGAGTTTCCTTCATTAAACAGTCCAAAATCACATTACACAATTTTACAAACAGTATCATCCTCACTCATTCACCTTATACAACAATTAGATGTTAACCTCATATCTGAGGCTATTATATAAACAGCGTTATGGTAATGTGGCCACACCGTCTCCCATGAGCTTCCCCAAGTTGTAACAAACGGACCAGTTCATAGCTGGATTCTTCACCAATCTTTTATACCTTCTCCGGAACGTAAACGTTGTTCGGACCTCAAGTTCTGTGAGGTGGAAGAAATTCCTTTGTTCGCTATGAAACTTCACTCTGTCTCTATACTGTTTGGCCATGAGGAGATCCTCAGGAATTTATGACGTTTCTCTGACCACAGCAGCCTTGTTGAAGGAGGAAAGGGGGAGGCAGGGAGAGGGGGATGGGGCTTGCTGTACCCAAAAAAGGGCAACGTCATGACAACATACTACATACTACTTCGTACAGAAGTTCCTCAAACAACTCATACTCAAGGTACTGAACTTCATACTACATACTACATACTACATACTGGGGCGGCAGGGTAGCCTAGTGGTTAG
>NC_048593.1:40190212-40207712 GCF_013265735.2 Oncorhynchus mykiss
GTGTGTGTGTGTGTGTGTGTGTGTGTGTCTGTGTGTCTGTGTGTCTGTGTGTTTGTGTTTGTATGTGTGTGTGTGTTTGTTTGTGTGTGTGTGTTTGTGTTTGTATGTGTGTGTGTGTTTGTTTGTGTGTATGTGTTTGTTGCTATTATCTGAGTATAGAACCTCCGCAAACAAACACAAACAATCATATTTCAACCCTGCAGGCGCGACACAAAACACAGAAATAAAGAATTAATGCCTTACCTTTGACGAGCTTCTTCTGTTGGCACTCCAATATGTCCCATAAACATCACAAATGGTCCTTTTGTTCGATTAATTCAATCGATATATATCCAAAATATCCATTTATTTGGGGGCGTTTGATCCAGGAAAACAATGGTTCCAACTTGCGCAACATGACTAGAAAATATCTCATAAGTTACCTGTAATCTTTGTCCAAACTTTCCTAATACAACTAGGTATTTTTTAACGTAAGTAATCGATTAAATTTAAGACGGGATAAACTGTGTTCAATACAGGAGGAAAACAAAGGGGAGCGGGCTTTCAGGTCCCGCGCCTCTAACCAAGAGTACACTTCTCTCTACCCTCGTTCTGAACAGTACTACTTCTTCATTTCTCAAAGGAAAAACCTCAGCCAATTTCTAAAGACCGTTGACATCCAGTGGAAGCTAAAGGAACTACAAGAAAGTCCCTTAGAAATCTGGATTCCCAAAGATATCCCATTGAAAAGAGAGTGACCTCAAAAAATATATATGTTTGTCCTCTGGGTTTTGCCTGCTACATAAGTTCTGTTATACTCACAGACATGATTCAAACCGTTTTAGAAACTTCAGAGGGTTTTCTATCCAAATGCTATACTAATACTATATCCAATACTAATAATATGCATATCCTAGCTTCTGGGCCTGAGTAGCAAGCAGTTTACTAACCCAAAACCTTATCCCAGTTTACTTAACCCTAACCCTCATCCGGACGTGAAAATACTGCCCCCTATCCCAAATACGTTTTCAAGGTTGAGCACTGACACTTATTGTAGTTTTAAAGAAGTTTACACAAGAGTACGAGTTCCATTAAGTGCCTATGTATATCTCAATGTTGAGATAGTTTCCACTTTGTTATAATGTTTAAAGGGGAGGAAGGGTTAAAGAAAGAGAGAGACAAAGAGAGATATTGTCCTGTTTATGAGCAAGCGATTGAGAGATTTTCCTCAGAACACATTATATGAGAACCCACCACCTGAGCCCAGTTCTATAAAGATATAGGTCACCCTGATTATGACATCACAAATGTAACATCGGAGAGACAGCGGTCCTCACTGTTGGAGAGCCAGACACCACTAGTCGCTACCATTAGCAGTAACTCAATCAATCAATCAATCCAAATGTATTTATAAAGCCATTTATTACGTTAGCAGTGGTCACAAAGTCTTTCCACAGAATCTGTCTCCAGTCTGAATGAGAGGAGAGATCTGTCTCCATTCTGAATGAGAGGAGAGGAGAGATCTGTATCCAGTCTGAATGAGAGGAGAGATCTGTCTCCAGTCTGAATGAGAGGAGAGATCTGTTTCCAGTCTGAATGAGAGGAGATATCTGTCTCCAGTCTGAATGAGAGGAGAGATCTGTCTCCAATCTGAATGAGAGGAGAGGAGAGGAGAGATCTGTCTCCAGTCTGAATGAGAGGAGAGGAGAGAAGAGATCTGTCTCCAGTCTGAATGAGAGGAGAGATCTGTCTCCAGTCTGAATGAGAGGAGAGGAGAGGAGAGATCTGTCTCCAGTCTGAATGAGAGGAGAGATCTGTCTCCAGTCTGAATGAGAGGAGAGATCTGTCTCCAGTCTGAATGAGAGGAGAGATCCGTCTCCAGTCTGAATGAGAGGAGAGATCTGTCTCCAGTCTGAATGAGAGGAGAGATCTGTCTCCAGTCTGAATGAGAGGAGAGGAGAGGAGAGATCTGTCTCCAGTCTGAATGAGAGGAGAGGAGAGGAGAGATCTGTCTCCAGTCTGAATGAGAGGAGAGATCTGTCTCCAGTCTGAATGAGAGGAGAGGAGAGATCTGTCTCCAGTCTGAATGAGAGGAGAGATTTGTCTCCAGTCTGAATGAGAGGAGAGGAGAGATCTGTCTCCAGTCTGAATGAGAGGAGAGGAGAGGAGAGATCTGTCTCTGCTGGATGTTCACTTACGGTTTTATGGAACGTTCAGTTGTTGTCATGGCAACGTGCTGTCGGCTGGGCCAGTTGGTTGCTGTGGCGATTTGTTGTTGTCATTTATTTCTTCCTCCGTACCCTGGGCGTCATGGTAACTGACAGCTCCACTAGCTGCTTCCTGTCTTCCTCCATCCCCCGGGCGTCATGGTAACTGACAGCTCCACTAGCTGCTTCCTGTCTTGGCCAAGCGGTGATAAGGCCCCTGACAGAGACAGACCTGGAGTGTGTTTGTGTGCGTGTTTGTGTGCGTGATTGTGTGTGTGTGTGTGTGTGTGTGTGTGTGTGTGTGACATGAGATTTGATGTAAGACAACATTCTTATAATAATAGTCTGTCTTATTGGTACAATCATCACTCACAATTAAAAATATTTTGTATGTGTGTGTGTGTGTGTGTGTGTGTGTGTGTGTGTGTGTGTGTGTGTGTGTGTGTGTGTGTGTGTGTGTGTATTGGTGCAGGAGGAAGGTGGAGATCATGCACACACACAGCCTGTTCACCCTGCTGGGAGAGAGGCTGATGATCCACACCAACACAGTCAGCGTCACCACCTACAACACACTCTATGAGGTAGGTAACACACACACACACACACAAGAGCCTCCCACTGCCTGACACACACCATCACAGGGTAGAGGAGCCACCAACTGGTGGTGGTCTTGATAAAAGGTGCCGTTGACATCATCTCTGTTAGAGGGCGTGGCAATGACACGTAGGAGACAGATGTACATAACACACAGCAACCAGGAAGTAGGAGGGAACTAGTGGAGGCAACCAGGAGGGAACTAGTGGAGGCAACCAGGAAGTAGGAGGGAACTAGTAGAGGCAACCAGGAAGTAGGAGGGAACTAGAGGAGGCAACCAGAAGGGAACTAGTGGATGCAACCAGGAAGTAGGAAGGAACTAATGGAGGCAACCAGGAAGTAGGAATTAACTAGTGGAGGCAACCCGGAAGTAGGAGAGAACTAGTGGAGGCATCCAGGAAGTAGGAAGGAACTAGTGGAAGTGATAATGGTTGAATGGTCAGTTCAGGGTTGGTGGATTGGTCAGAAGAGGTTCAGTAGGGGCTGAGTTAAGGTGGTGTGGAGGTCCTCTGATCTGTATCTCTCTGGTCCTCTGTCCATCTAAATAACAGAATGTGTTGGGAGTTTGAGATCCCCCACCTGGTACAGCTTGTGATTTGCTGGCCAGGTCACGTGACACTAGACATGGGAGAGAGTTCTGGAAGGACCTAGGTAACCCCCTGGCAACAAAGTAGCCAAGGCCAGAGGTGTAAAACTGGGGGCTATCCTCTGGGTCCCAGGGCACACACACACACACACACACACACACACACACACACAACAAGGTATGTTTTATTCATCCTTTATTTAACTAGTCAAGTCAGTTAAGAACAAATATTTTTTTTACAATGACGGCCTACATTGGCCAAATCTGGACGATGCTGAACCAATTGTGCACCGCCCTATAGGACTCCCGATCTAGGCTGGTTGTGATACAGCCTGGAATGGAACCGGGGTCTGTAGTGACGCCTCTAGCACTGAGATGCAGTGCCTTAGACCGCTGTGATACAGCCTGGAATGGAACCGGGGTCTGTAGTGACGCCTCTAGCACTGAGATGCAGTGCCTTATACCGCTGTGATACAGCCTGGAATGGAACCGGGGTCTGTAGTGACGCCTCTAGCACTGAGATGCCTTGCCTTATACCGCTGTGATACAGCCTGGAATGGAACCGGGGTCTGTGGTGACGCCTCTAGCACTGAGATGCAGTGCCTTATACCGCTGTGATACAGCCTGGAATGGAACCGGGGTCTGTAGTGACGCCTCTAGCACTGAGATGCCTTGCCTTATACCGCTGTGATACAGCCTGGAATGGAACCGGGGTCTGTGGTGACGCCTCTAGCACTGAGATGCCTTGCCTTATACCGCTGTGATACAGCCTGGAATGGAACCGGGGTCTGTGGTGACGCCTCTAGCACTGAGATGCCTTGCCTTATACCACTGTGATACAGCCTGGAATGGAACCGGGGTCTGTAGTGACGCCTCTAGCACTGAGATGCCTTGCCTTATACCGCTGTGATACAGCCTGGAATGGAACCGGGGCCTGTAGTGACGCCTCTAGCACTGAGATGCCTTGCCTTATACCGCTGTGATACAGCCTGGAATGGAACCGGGGTCTGTAGTGATGCCTCTAGCACTGAGATGCCTTGCCTTATACCGCTGTGATACAGCCTGGAATGGAACCGAGGTCTGTAGTGATGCCTCTAGCACTGAGATGCCTTGCCTTATACCGCTGTGATACAGCCTGGAATGTAACCGGGGTCTGTAGTGATGCCTCTAGCACTGAGATGCAGTGCCTTATACCGCTGTGATACAGCCTGGAATGGAACCGGGGTCT
This sequence comes from Oncorhynchus mykiss, assembly GCF_013265735.2. Classification (NCBI taxonomy): domain Eukaryota; kingdom Metazoa; phylum Chordata; class Actinopteri; order Salmoniformes; family Salmonidae; genus Oncorhynchus; species Oncorhynchus mykiss. Next base: position 40,194,807 of record NC_048593.1, read on the forward strand.
GTAGTGATGCCTCTAGCACTGAGATGCCTTGCCTTATACCGCTGTGATACAGCCTGGAATGGAACCGGGGTCTGTAGTGATGCCTCTAGCACTGAGATGCCTTGCCTTATACCGCTGCACCACTCGGGAGGCCTCCATGTGTATGGTTACAATAACTTCTTATTTTCCTGTTTATAAAGTCTTACTTGTGTAATATATCTTAAAGGGGTGTGTCTTGTGTTGGATTGACAGCTGTAACTGTCCTATCTCCCTGTAGATTCTAACAGAACAGGTGTGTACCCAGGTAGTCCACAAGCCTCACCCAGAACCTGACTCCACCGTCAAGATACAGAACCCCAGTAAGTGTCTAGTCCACGCCTTTTTCTCTCTGTCACTTGTCTGGGTCTGTCAGTCTTTATTAAGGTTTAAATAGGGATTAGGATGCCATTTTGGATGCATTGAAAGATGAAATATTATTGGCTGCCCTCTTGGAAATATTGATTAAGTAGTTGTACCTGTGATATGAAAACTAACCCCCTCCCTCTCTTTCTCTCTCTCTCTCTCTCTCTCTCTCTCTCTCTCTCTCTCTCTCTCTCCAACTCTCCCCCCTCTCTCTCTCTCTCCCTCCATCTCTCCCCCCTCCCCCTCTCTCTCTTTCCCTCAATCTCTCCCCCCCCCCCCCCTCTCTCTCTCCCTCCATCCATCCCCCTCTCTCTTTCTCCCTCCATCTATCCCCCTCTCTCTCTCTCCCTCCATCGATCCCTCCCCCTCCTCTCTCTCTCCCTCCATCGATCCCTCCCCCTCCTCTCTCTCTCCCTCCATCTCTCCCTCCCCCTCCTCTCTCTCTCCCTCCATCTATCCCTCCCTCTCCCTCCATCTACACCTCCCCCTCTCTCACTCTCGCTCCCTCCATCTCTCCCTCCTCTCTTTCTCTCCCTCCATCTCCCACTCCCTCTCTCTCTTTCCCTCCATCTCTCCTTCCTCCATTCCCCTCTCTCTCTCCCTCCATCTCTCCCTCCTCTCTCTCTCTCCCTCCTTCTATCCCTTCCCCCTCCTCTCTCTCCCTCCATCTATCCCTCCCCCTCCCCTCTCTCTCTCTCTCTCTCTCTCTCTCCCTCCATCTCTCCCTCCCCCCTCCTCTCTCTCTCTCCCTCCATCTATCCCTCCCCCTCCCCTCTCTCTCTCTCTCTATCCCTCCCTCCTCTCTCTCTCCCTCCATCCCTCCCACCCCCCTATCTCTGTCAGTGATACTGAAGGTGGTAGCGACCTTGTTGAAGAGCTCTAGTCCCAGTACTGAACTGATGGAGGTCAAGACACTGTTCCTGTCTGACATGATCAAACTGTTCAGCAGCAGCCGAGAGAACAGACGGTGAGGACACACACACACACACACACACACACACACACATGCATACATACACACACACACACACACATACATACACACACACACACACACACACACACACACACACACACACACACACACACACACACACACACACACACACACACACACATACATACACCACACATATACACACACACACAACCCTAACAGTATTATTGATCACAGTATGAATATTATTGATGATATATTGATGATATTATTGATGATATTATTGATGATATTATTGATGATATTATTGATGACCAATTGATGATATGTTGATGATATTATTGATGATATATTGATGATATTATTGATGACCAATTGATGATATATTGATGATATTATTGATGATATATTGATGATATATTGATGATATTATTGATTAAATATTGATGATATTATTGATGATATATTGATGATATTATTGATGACCAATTGATGATATATTGATGATATTATTGATGATATTATTGATGATATATTGATGATATTATTGATGACCAATTGATGATATATTGATGATATATTGATAATATTATTGATGATATATTGATGATATTATTGATGATATTATTGATGACCAATTGATGATATATTGATGATATTATTGATGATATATTGATGATATTATTGATGATATATTGATGATATTATTGATGACCAATTGATGATATATTGATGATATTATTGATGATATATTGATGATATATCGATGATATTATTGATGACCAATTGATGATATATTGATGATATATTGATGATATTAATGATGATATATTGATGATATTATTGATGATATATTGATGAAATATTGATGACATATTGATGATATTATTGATGATATTATTGATGATATATTGATGAAATATTGATGATATTATTGATGATATTATTGATGATATTATTGATGATATTATTGATGACATATTGATGATATATTGATGATATATTGATGATATATTGATGATATTATTGATGATATTTTGATGACATATTGATGATATTATTGATGATATTATTGATGATATATTGATGATATTATTGATGATATATTGATGATATATTGATGATATATTGATTATATTATTGATGATATATTGATGATATATTGATGATATTATTGATGATATTTTGATGATATATTGATGATATTATTGATGATATATTGATGATATATTGATGATATATTGATTATATTATTGATGATATATTGATGATATATTGATGATATATTGATGATATTTTGATGATATTATTGATGATATTATTGATGATATTATTGATGATATATTGATGATATATTGATGATATATTGATGATATATTGATTATATTATTGATGATATATTGATGATATATTGATGATATTATTGATGATATTTTGATGATATTATTGATGATATTATTGATGATATTATTGATGATATATTGATGATATATTGATTATATTATTGATGATATATTGATGATATATTGATGATATTATTGATGATATTTTGATGATATATTGATGATATTATTGATGATATTATTGATGATATATTGATGATATTATTGATGATATGTTGATGATATTATTGATGATATATTGATTATATTATTGATGATATATTGATGATTATATTGATGATATATTGATGATATATTGATGATATTATTGATGATATATTGATGATTATATTGATGATATATTGATGATATATTGATGATATATTGTCTGTCTCTAGGTGTCTGTTACAGTGTTCAGTGTGGCAGGACTGGATGTTCAGTCTGGGTTACATCAACCCCAAGAGCCCAGAGGAACAGAAGATGATGGAGATGGTCTATAACATCTTCAGGATCCTGCTCTACCACGCCATCAAGTATGAGTGGGGTGGATGGAGGGTCTGGGTGGATACGTTGTCCATTGCTCACTCCAAGGTAATCACACGATGTTGGGTGGCTGGAGTCAGGGGGGGTTGTGGGTATTATTTTGTTCATGTTAGACTATTGCAAGTGTTACATGATGTCAATCAGCCTTGTACCGTTTATATAATGAAAACACATTGATAACAAATTATGGATTATTTATTGATCTCTGGTGTTATTAGTTATTGATCATGTCTCCCCCTCTGTAAGGTAACGTACAAGGCCCATAAGGAGTACCTGGCTAAGATGTTATTGATTATTAGTTATTGATTATGTCTCCCCCTCTGTAAGGTAACGTACGAGGCCCATAAGGAGTACCTGGCTAAGATGTTATTGATTATTAGTTATTGATTATGTTTCCCCCTCTGTAAGGTAACGTACGAGGCCCATAAGGAGTACCTGGCTAAGATGTTATTGATTATTAGTTATTGATTATGTTTCCCCCTCTGTAAGGTAACGTACGAGGCCCATAAGGAGTACCTGGCTAAGATGTTATTGATAATTAGTTATTGATCTTCCATAGGTAACCTACGAGGCCCATAAGGAGTACCTGGCTAAGATGCTATTGATAATTAGTTATTGATCTTCCATAGGTAACGTACGAGGCCCATAAGGAGTACCTGGCTAAGATGTTATTGATCTTCCATAGGTAACGTACGAGGCCCATAAGGAGTACCTGGCTAAGATGCTATTGATAATTAGTTATTGATCTTCCATAGGTAACGTACGAGGCCCATAAGGAGTACCTGGCTAAGATGTTATTGATCTTCCATAGGTAACGTACGAGGCCCATAAGGAGTACCTGGCTAAGATGATAATGATAATTAGTCATTGATCTTCCATAGGTAACGTACGAGGCCCATAAGGAGTACCTGGCTAAGATGTTATTGATTATTAGTTATTGATCTTCCATAGGTAACGTACGAGGCCCATAAGGAGTACCTGGCTAAGATGTACGAGGAGTACCAGCGACAGGAGGAGGAGAACATCAAGAAGGGGAAGAAAGGTTCTGTCTCCACCATCTCCGGCCTCTCGGCCACGCCCGCCCCCGTCGTCAACGGCAACCTGGAGATCCGCGAGCTGGACGACCACTCCCAGAGCCAGACGCCCGAGAGTGAGGCCGAGTACGGAGAGGGAGGAGCAGGAGGGGTCTCCAGGAATCTGCTTGCTGAGGGAGGGGTTGGGTTGGGCGTGAAGGGACCCAACAGAGAGGCATTGACCCCTGGGGAGCAAGGTCAGGGGTCAGGCGTTAGGGTCGAAGTTCATGACCTCCTGGTGGATATCAAGGCGGAGAAGGTGGAGGCCACAGAGGTCAAACTAGACGACCTGGATCTGTCTCCAGAAGGGATGGTCGGAGGAGGAGGAGTGATGGAGGGACTGGTTGGAGGAGGAGTGATGGAGGGACTGGGAGGAGGGATAGGAGGGATAGGAGGAGGGAGGATGGAGGTATTGGGAGGAGGAGGAATAGGAGGAGGGAGGATGGAGAGATTGGGAGGAGGGATAGGAGGAGGGAGGATGGAGGGATTGGGAGGAGGAGGGATAGGAGGAGGGAGGATAGAGAACGGGCCCCTGGTGGAGGTGGACTCCCTGCTGGACAGCGCCTACAGTGCCGTGGTGCAGAAGCTGAAAGGGAACCACGGTAACCTGACATCTAAAGATGAGACAGTGATCACGGGGCTGGGCGCCATGGAGGATGATGGGAACATGGGTCCGCTCATCACCCTTGCCGACGAGAAAGATAGTGTCCCTAGCAACAACGGATTCCTCTTCAGCAAGGTAGGGGTTAAAAAGGTGTTTTAATAGGAATAGTCCCTTCATTTCCTGTGGTAGTAACAACATCATGATAAGGAATAAATACTGTCTCTGTATTTACACAGTATCAAGGAGCTATCTCACTGTAGGAAGTTGTGATGCCTCTGCTGCACTACCTGGTTTCTTCCTTACTTCCTTCCTCTCTTCATTCCTCTCTTCCTTCCTCTCTTCCTTCCTTCCTTCCTTCCTTCCTTCCTTCATTCCTTCCTTCCTTCCTTCTTTCCTTCCTTCCTTCCTTCCTCCCTTCCTCTCTTCCTTCCTTCCTTCCTCCCTCCCTCCCTCCCTTCCTTCCTTCCTTCCTTCCTTCCCCCCTCCCTCTCTTCCGCTCTTCCTTCCTTACTTCCTGCCTTCCTTCCTCCCTTCCTCTCTCCCTCCCTTCCTTCCTCCCTTCTTCTCTTCCTCCCTTCTTTCCTCCCTTCCTGTCTTCCTTCCTTACTTCCTCTCTTCCTTCCTCTCTTCCTTCCTCCCTTCCTTCCTCTCTTCCTTCCTCCCTCCCTCTCTCCCTCCCTTCCTTCCTCCCTTCCTTCCTCTCTTCCTTCCTCCCTTCCTCTCTCCCTCCCTTCCTTCCTCCCTTCCTCTCGTCCTCTCTGTCTTTCTCATTCACATCAATATACTTTATTGAATTCACTTTGACAGGTCAAAATGTGTCACCTTTTTAAATAAGAAAGCACCATCCAGTGTTGTTGTGGTATTTCTGGGAGACGTCATCACCTTCTCTATGTTGGACGACATGTTGAATGGTATCTTTCTCTCTTCTCTCCCCCTGAGGTTGATGAGAAGCTGCTTCCAGCACTGGCCACCACAGACCCTCTGGTTCTGCCCAGCCCGGACCAGCCCAACCCCTTAGGCTCTGGCCCCGTCCACTCCTCCACCAGCGCCAGCGACGACCTGAGTCTCCTAGCCCACATGACCTCCTGCAGGGGCTCAGACCTGAGCCAAGCCCAGGGAGGGCTCCCCGAGGTCGGGCCCTTCAAGATCCAGAGCCCCCTGGCTGACATCAGCTCCATTGCCCAGAGAGAGAGCCAGGCAGCTGAGATCCAGGGCTACCCAGGGGGAGAGGGTCCGTCTGGGGCTGATGGAGAGGTGGCAGGGGGTAAGGCTGGCGGTGACACAGTGAGCACCACGTCTGATACAGAAAGGTCTGATGATGGGAAGGAGATGAAGATCCAGACCACGGCCACTACTCAGGTATATCGTCCTGGTGTGTCAAATATCTTACCTCAAGTGTCTTAGGTCAGTTGAGGTAACTCTATAGTTAACGTCGGTTATTGTTTTTAGATAAACAAGTCCATGGCTGGCTAACTACAATAGCAAAATGTATCCTTAACGATCTCGATACTTTCAAACTTTAAAAGTGAACCTAGCTGTAGTTGTTAGCTTAGCCGTGGTTATTAGCTCTGACATGGTTTTTAATTTAGCTGTTAGCTTAGCCAAGGTTATTAGCTCTGAAATGGTTTATAACTTAGCGGTTAGCTTAGCCGTGGTTATTAGCTCTGAAATGGTTTCTAACTTAGCTGTTAGCTTAGCCGTGGTTATTAGCTCTGAAATGGTTTATAACTTAGCTGTTAACTTAGCCGTGGTTATTAGCTCTGACATGGTTTTTAATTTAGCTGTTAGCTTAGCCGTGGTTATTAGCTCTGAAATGGTTTATAACTTAGCTGTTAGCTTAGCCGTGGTTATTAGCTCTGACATGGTTTTTAATTTAGCTGTTAGCTTAGCCGTGGTTATTAGCTCTGAAATGGTTTATAACTTAGCTGTTAGCTTAGCCGTGGTTATTAGCTCTGACATGGTTTTTAATTTAGCTGTTAGCTTAGCCGTGGTTATTAGCTCTGACATGGTTTTTAATTTAGCTGTTAGCTTAGCCGTGGTTATTAGCTCTGAAATGGTTTATATCTTTGCTGTTAGCTTAGCCGTGGTTATTTGCTCTGAAATGGTTTATAACTTAGCTGTTAGCTTAGCCGTGGTTATTAGCTCTGAAATGGTTTATAACTTAGCTGTTACCTTAGCCGTGGTTATTAGCTCTGAAATGGTTTATAACTAAGCTGTTAGCTTAGCCGTGGTTATTAGCTCTGACATGGTTTTTAACTTAGATGTTATCTTAGATGTTAGCTTAGCTTCTGTTCTTCTGTTTTATTGTCAATAATAAGGTTCTTTCAACTGTTGGTTTTAGCTCAGGAACCGAACCGGCAATTTACCTAGACCTGTCTCTCTACTTCCCCGGAACCGAACCGCCGACTTACCTCGACCTGTCTCTCTCCTCCCCTCTACAGGCTCTCCACGGTCGTACGGCGGCCCAGTTGGAACGTGACCTGCGTGTGGACCTGGGCTTCAGAGGGATGCCCATGACGGAGGAGCAGCGACGCCAGTTCAGCCCAGGCCCTCGCACCACCATGTTCCGTATCCCAGAGTTCAAGTGGTCGCCCATGCACCAGCGCCTCCTCACTGACCTGCTGTTCGCCCTGGAGACAGACGTACACGTCTGGAGGAGGTGTGTGTGTGTATGTGTGTGTTCGCTCTGGAGGTCAGAGACAGTCACACTAGACACTGTGTAGTGCACTATTTTAGACCAGAGCCACTCAGGGCTGGAGATAGATGGTCCTGCGATGGCCTGGGGTACAGTGTTTCACTTTTATGTAGGTCAAATCAACTACAGATCAAGACGTAGGAAATGAAGAAGCAACTGAAGTTACAAGAGATATTCCATACCCAGGGGATATTCCACACCCAGGGAACATTCCACACCTGGGGGATATTCCACACCCTGGGGATATTCCACACCCTGGGGATATTCCTCACCCAGGGGATATTCCACACCCAGGGGATATTCCACACCCAGGGGATATTCCACACCCAGGGGATATTCCACACCCACTCTCAGGGGGAGATAAAGAAGCTCAATGAAAGGTGTTTGAGTTATTCTGTGCAGCGAATGAGAGGTCAATATGACAACCGGTCTGTGCCCCAGGCTCACTCCGGTATGACTCGGGCCTCCTTGGGTTATTCCTCCTTGGGTCATTCCTCCCTGGGTTATTCCTCCTTGGGTCATTCCTCCCTGGGTTATTCCTCTCTGGGTTATTCCTCATTGGGTTATTCCTCCCTGGGTTGTTCCTTCTTTGGTTATTCCTCCTTGGGTTATTCCTCCTTGGGTTATTCCTCCTTGGGTTATTCCTCCTTGGGTCATTCCTCCCTGGGTTATTCCTCCTTGGGTTATTCCTCATTGGGTTATTCCTCCCTGGGTTATTCCTCCTTGAGTTATTCCTCATTGGGTTATTCCTCCTTGGGTTATTCCTCCTTGGATTATTCCTCCCTGGGTTATTCCTCCTTGGGTTATTCCTCCTTGGGTTATTCCTCATTGGGTTATTCCTCCTTGGGTTATTCCTCCTTGGGTTATTCCTCCTTGGGTTATTCCTTGGTTTGAGAGTGAGCACCTTTTGAACTGAGTTTACAGACAAAGAGACTGAAATAAACGGGAGACCTCTCGTTTCCCTCTCGTGAACAACACTTTATTATTAACTCTTCACTCTCTCCTCTTTCCCTGTTCTCACTCCCCTATCTTTCTCCTCTCCTCTCATCCTTGCTCTCCTCTCCTCTCCTCTCCTCTCCTCTCCTCTCCTCTCCTCTCCTCTCCTCTCCTCTCCTCTCCTCTCCTCTCCTCTCCTCTCCTCTCCTCTCCTCTCTCCAGCCATTCAACCAAGTCAGTAATGGACTTTGTGAACAGCAATGAGAACATCATCTTTGTCCACAACACTATACACCTCATCTCTCAGATGGTGGACAACATCATTATCGCCTGTGGAGGGATCCTCCCTCTGCTCTCTGCAGCCACCTCCCCCTCTGTAAGTATGGCTCACCGCTGCCCCACCTTGGTGGGAGGGGGAACTGCAGGATAACACATGTTATTCAGGCCTGGTGATTACTGTGTGCTGGTGGTGTACAGCCCACCTGCTTGGTGCTACTTGGCCAGGCTAGAAAGGACGGAATTACAGTTTATTTTTGAAAATAGTGTTACTTTTGTTGTCCTATATAGCATGGCAAATTAGTGGTTAGTGTACCATGGTTACATCTAGTCGTTACTGTGTGCACCAGGGTTGGGGTCAATTCCATTTCAATTCCAATTCTCTTCAATGCTTTTCAATGAGGAACATTTGGAATTGGAATTAGGTTTATTTTCTGAATTGACTGGAATTGAAATGGAATTGACCCCAACCCTGGCTTGCACCTTGTTTTTACACATTGGGTGAAATTAATCTTCAATTTAACACCTGCTAGTGCAACTTTTTCTCTGGTTATTTTTGTTAATTCTATAATAAAAATAAAAAAAACAATACTACATTGGTTTTTATTTCTTAACTTTGAAGAATTTTGACTGAAACCTTCTAACCCTCAGCTCTCAAACTGAAAAAAAATTATTGAACTTGATTTGATAAGTTCAGGCCGTTGTTTTTTAACATCCTTTTCCTTTTCTCTCTCTGTCTCTCTGTGTCTTCTCTCTATTCTGTCCTTCCTCTCGTCTTCCCGGCTGTTTTTCCACGGGGGTTTTGCACGTGCAGAGTTCTAAGGTTAGTACGAACACCGTAAGTTCCCGTGTCTTTCTCTCTTGACATATTTTCACTAACGTTCTCTGTTGTTTGCTGTAGCTGTCATCGGGATATCATATCATGGTCAAACTGTTACCTCAGTGAAGGTTCAGGTATATCATGGTCAAACTGTTACCTTGGTGAAGGTTCAGGTATATCATGGTCAAACTGTTACCTCAGTGAAGGTTCAGGTATATCATGGTCAAACTGTTACCTCAGTGAAGGTTCAGGTATATCATGGTCAAACTGTTACCTCGGTGAAGGTTCAGGTATATCATGGTCAAACTGTTACCTCGGTGAAGGTTCAGGTATATCATGGTCAAACTGTTACCTCTGTGAAGGTTCAGGTATATCATGGTCAAACTGTTACCTCAGTGAAGGTTCAGTTGTTTCATGGTCAAACTGTTACCTCTGTGAAGGTTCAGGTATATCATGGTCAAACTGTTACCTCTGTGAAGGTTCAGTTGTTTCATGGTCAAACTGTTACCTCTGTGAAGGTTCAGGTATATCATGGTCAAACTGTTACCTCAGTGAAGGTTCAGGTATATCATGGTCAAACTGTTACCTCGTTGAAGGTTCAGTTATATCATGGTCAAACTGTTACCTCAGTGAAGGTTCAGTTGTTTCATGGTCAAACTGTTACCTCGGTGAAGGATATTCTTCAGGAATTTCATAATATGATGTATGGGACAAGACAGGTAGTATATACACTGAGTGTACAAAACATTAAGAACACCTTTTGCCCTCAGAAGAGCCTCAATTCATCGGGGCATGAAACTCTACAAGGTGTTGAAAGCGTTCCACAGGGTTGCCTGGCCCACGTCAACTCCAATGCTTCCCACAGTTGTGTCAAGTTGGCTGGATGTCCTTTGGGTGGTGGGCCGTTCTTGATACACACAGGAAACTGTTGAGTGTGAAAAACCCAGCAGCGTTGCAGTTCTTGACACAAACCTGTGTGAATGGCACCTACTACAATACTCCATTCAAAGGCACTTAATATTGTGTCTTACCCATTCACCCTCTGAATGGCACACATACATACATACACAATCTACATACACAATACATCCATACACAATCTCAATTGTCAAGGCTGAAAAATCCTTCTTTGACCTGTTTCCTTCCCTTCATCTACACTGATTGAAGTGGATTCAACAAGTGACATCAATAAGGGATCCTTTAATGTTTTATTCACTCAGTGTGTATTTGGATTCATTATGTCGCCACCTTGTGGATGAACATGGTATGGCCTTCGAGTGCTGGGTGACAGAGAGATGAAGACAAGGGAGAGAGAGAGGAGAAACAAAATGACACTGACAGGGAGACCAAGATTTTGATAGATGAGAGAGAGAACTTACTCCATGAGTAAGAATAACCTTTGTGACGGTAAAGAGAGAGAGAGAATGTCAGAGATTAAGAATTGGAGGATGGAGAAAGACTGAAATATCAAGAGAAGACCGAGATAGCAACCTACATTAGGATTGAGATAGAAATATATGTATATACTTAGCTAGAGAGATCTCACCTCTGCTTCAAACCTGAAGGAGAGAGATAAAGAGAGAGAGATACATAGATGTGTAGGTGCATAGAGAGATAGAGACATAGGTACATAGATAGTGATAGAGAGAGATAGGTACATAGAGTGATAGAGAGATAGGTACATAGATAGAGAGAGATAGGTACATAGATAGTGATAGAGAGAGATAGGTACATAGATAGAGTGATAGAGAGAGAGATAGAGAGATGGGTACATATAGTGATAGAGACATAGGTACAGTACATATAGTGATAGAGAGAGAGATAGGTACATAGATAGAGTGATAGAGAGATATAGTGATAAATACATAGAGAGATAGAGACAGAGTGATAGAGAGATAGGTACATAGATATAGAGATAGAGACAGAGTGATAGAGAGATAGGTACATAGATAGAGAGATAGAGACAGAGTGATAGAGAGATAGGTACATAGATAGAGAGATAGGTACATATATCGAGAGATAGAGAGATAGGTACATAGATAGAGAGATAGAGACAGAGAGATTTGGTACATAGATAGAGAGATAGGTACACACAGAGAGAGATAGGTACATAGATAGAGAGATAGAGACAGAGAGATAGGTACATAGATAGAGAGATAGGTACATAGATAGAGATATAGAGACAGAGAGATAGGTACATAGAGAGATAGGCACATAGATATAGAGACAGAGAGATAGGTACATAGATAGAGAGATAGGTACATAGATAGATAGATAGGTACATAGAGTGATAGAGAGATAGGTACATAGAGAGATAGAGACAGAGAGATAGGTACATAGATAGAGAGATAGGTACATAGAGAGATAGAGACAGAGAGATAGGTACATAGATAGAGAGATAGGTACATAGAGTGATAGAGAGATAGGTACATAGAGAGATAGAGACAGAGAGATAGGTACATAGATAGAGAGATAGGTACATAGAGTGATAGTGTTCTCCCCTCTGTGTGGAACCTAAAGAAGGCGGGAGGAGAAGGAGGAGCCGACTCCCACAAAGGGTCAAAGGGCGAGGAGGTGACCCCTGTTCCGGGGGGCGGAGGGACAGGGGGAGAGGTGCGTAGCGTAGCGTACCAACCCAAACCCGAGATAAGATATGAGCACCAACCCAAACCAGCCCAAAGCACGTGGGCTCACTGAGCACAGAGAATGTTTGTTAGTCCTAAATGTGTGTGTAGCCTTCACAAGCCAAAGCTAAGAAGAGCTTAGAAGCCTGGCACGCATGGCTAGCGTGTGTCTGTGTGTCTGTGTGTCTGTGTGTGTGTCTGTGTGTCTGTGTGTCTGTGTGTGTGTGTGTGTGTGTGTGTGTGTCTGTGTGTGTCTGTGTGTGTGTATACCCTTTCACTGCCACTCCCCCTCTCACTCCTGCCCCTTCCCTACTCCCAAAGCCGAATATAAAGTACACCGAGTTTAACCAACCTCGTTTTTCTGATTTACAATTTCAATGGCTGCCATGTTGACACAGCATCCCAAGACAATAAGAGCTGGAGTGCTGATCTAGGATCAGGTGCCCCTGTCTATGTCATGTTATTAATGATGATCTAAGAGGCCAAACTGATCCTAGAAACCCTAGTTCTTGGATGCTTTATAAATAACAGGTTGAGGAACACTTGGTGTCAACATTAGCTGATTCTATGTCCTTCCCTCATCCTGGCTGTTAGTGCTGCTGTTCCTCTCCATGTCCCCAAATGTAAAGGCACTG
>NC_048593.1:40212712-40235212 GCF_013265735.2 Oncorhynchus mykiss
AAACTACATTGCGAATGTTGTTTTGTTAAATTAATAATTTGAAATGTCATGGTATATCCTTGTATGTGACTATGTCACGTGGATATTTTCATTGAATAAAAAAAAGCTTTTCAGTGTTAAATTCTGGTTCTAATATAAAATATAATTTTTCTTCGTGCAAAAAAATGAATCCTCATACAACTATTCCAATACTATCGTTCAGGTCTAGGACAATAGGGCATTTTAAGAACATATCTCTCTCTGTCCATCTCTCTGACCGTCCAGAGCACCCGTCGTCCTCCTTTTCTGAGGGTGGCCGGGGGGAGAAGCAGACTCCCACCTCCATGGAGGACTCTCCGTTGGCCTCTTTACCCCACACCGACTCAGGGATTGGGGAGGAGGGCCACGGCCCTGGGGGTCTGAACGGAGCCGAGCTGGGCCTGGGGCTGGGGATGGCAGGCAGGGAGACGGACAGAGATAGACACAGAGAGAGGGATGGAGGCGGAGGGGATCTACTGTGTACCCTGTCATCAGAGGTTAGGAGGTCAAGGGAGAGCCTATTGGATTCTCCTCATAACCCTAACTCCGCCTCCAATCTTGGTCAAGCACCTCCCTCGTCGATCTCAAGCATCAGCCAGACTAACAAGGGCATCAACGTCAAGGTACTGACTCTATCTTCACCTCTTCAAATTGTTCTCTCTCCCCCCTCTCTCTTTCTCTCTCCTCTCTCGTTCTCTCTCCTCCTCTCTCTTTCTCTCTCCTCCTCTCTCTTTCTCTCCCCCTCTCTCTTTCTCTCTCCCCCTCTCTCGTTCTCTCTCCCCCTCTCTCGTTCTCTCTCCTCCTCTCTCTTTCTCTCACCTCCTCTCTCTTTCTCTCTCCTCCCTCTCTTTCTCTCTCCTCCTCTCTCGTTCTCTCTCCTCCTCTCTCTTTCTCTCTCCTCTCTCTTTCTCTCTCCTCCTCTCTCACCCTCTCTCTCACGCTCTATCTTTCTCTCTCCTCCTCTCTCTTTCTCTCTCCTCTCTCTCTCTCTCTCTCCTCTCTCTCTCTCTCTCTCTCTCTCTCTCTCTCTCTCTCTCTCTCTCTCTCTCTCTCCTCTCTCTGTCTTTCTCTCTCTCGCGCTCTCTCTGTCTCTCTCTCTGTCTCTCTGTCTCTCCTCTCTCTGTCTCTCTCTCTCTCCTCTCTCTGTCTCTCTCTCTATCTGTCTGTCTCTCTCTCTCTCTCTCTCCTCTCTCTCTCTCTCTCTCTCGCGCTCTCTCTGTCTCTCTCTCTCTCTCTCTCTCTCCTCTCTCTGTCTCTCTCTCCCCCTCTCTCATTCTCTCCCCCCTCTCTCTTTCTCTCCCCATCACTCTCTCACTCTCTCTCCCTCTCTCTCTCTCCCCATCACTCTCTCACTATACATGTCTCTCTTTTTGCTGTCCTTGCAATTTATTGATAATACAAATGAATAATATTCTTGTTCGCTCTTGCTCTCTATCTCTCTCTCTTTCTCCCCACTCGTTTTTCCCCGTCGTGTAGGAGATTCTGAAGAGCCTTGTGGCCGCGCCCCTGGACGGTGGGGAGGCGGGACAGGAAGTTGGTCCCACCCCCTACCACCCTGATCCCGCCCTCAAGACACACCCCATGCTGCCCATGCAGTTCCACTCATTCGACAGGTGTGTATGTGTGTGTCTCGGTGCGTGCGTGCGTGTGCACGTGTATGTTTTCAGTTCCAATTCTTCAATAGGTAGGCCTGGCTCCTCTTTCGATGTCACCTCTCGATGTCCCAGAATCCACTACCTGTTGAAGTCAAAAGAGAGAGAGAGCGAGTCACACAATGATGAGGTCATATAAAAGGAATATGTAAAACAGACATTAGGAGGCTTCTCACCCTGTTCACCTTCATCTGTAACACCAGACTATTGCTCAGCGTCTCAACGTGTTCCCTTTCAGCTTTGGGGGATTTGTGGGGCTTTCACCATGTTTCATTCATGAGTCTCTCGGCAACTGAATAATGGATCAGAAACAGGGCATATTAAATCTGTCTGTCTGTCTGTCTGTCTGTCTGTCTGTCTGTCTGTCTGTCTGTCTGTCTGTCTCTGTCTGTCTGTCTGTATGTCTGTCTGCCTCCTGTCTGTCTGTCTGTCTGTCTGTCTGTCTGTCTGTCTGTCTGTCTGTCTGTCTGTCTGTCTGTCTGCCTGTCTGTCTGCCTGCCTGCCTGTCTGTCTGTCTGCCTGCCTGTGCTACCAGTCATTACAGTAGCCTCCTCAGTCAGCTGCTGTGCTACGAGTCATTCCAGTTGCCTCCTCAGTCAGCTGCTGTGGTACGATAGCAGAGGATCATGCTGATCTACAGACTGATATCTGATAACATTCAGTTCCTCCTAATTGTGGGGCTGCATGTGTACAACTTCAGGGTCATTTAAACAGGCTAAGTAAGCTTTGTTTTATGTCAGTGAAGGAAGAGCTAGCTGATTGGCTAGCTAGCTATGTCAGTAAGCTAGCTAGCTACAACAGTTAGCTAACTAGACAGCTGATCAAGTCACTGACACTGGCGACCAATGTCCTGGCACAGAATTTGGTCTGTATTTATTTTCTCACAATTGCAAAACTATTATATCACTGTCAACGCTAGTTATTCTTCCTATTTCAACGTTTGTAATAGATAGCTAGTTACTCTGAGCTAATGATATCAAAACATGATTGAATGGCGGATGCTCAATATTCAAATTTGAATATGAGTTCCACGTCCTACAAGACAGATCGGTTGAGGGGACGAGTGTCACGGAGGAGTGATGCCATCTGATGTGAGACAATGATCTAGAACCTAGACATCTAGGACATCAAATATGAAAGGATTGGAGAGGTGTTAACAATGTGGAGAGGTGTTAACAATGTGGAGAGGTGTTAACAATGTGGAGAGGTGTTAACAATGTGGAGAGGTGTTAACAATGTGGAGAGGTGTTAACAATGTGGAGAGGTGTTAACAATGTGGAGAGGTGATAACAATGTGGAGAGGTGTTAACAATGTGGAGAGGTGTTAACAATGTGGAGAGGTGTTAACAATGTGGAGAGGTGTTAACAATGTGGAGAGGTGTTAACAATGTGGAGAGGTGTTAACAATGTGGAGAGGTGTTAACAATGTGGAGAGGTGTTAACAATGTGGAGAGGTGTTAACAATGTGGAGAGGTGTTAACAATGTGGAGAGGTGTTAACAATGTGGAGAGGTGTTAACAATGTGGAGAGGTGTTAACAATGTGTCATGTCATCAAGAAGTCAAGGCGGAGCTATTGGAGCATTTTCTCAGTTCTCATTGGTGTTCCAGATTGATTGACAGGCGTGTTGTGGTCTTTGATAGGTCTGTGATGGTGCCAGTCAAGAAGCCCCCTCCCGGCACCCTGTCAGTCAACACTGTGGGCACGCCCACCACCAGCGGCGCGGCCACACCAGGAAGTACACCAAACATCTTCGCTGCTGCCACGGCAACGCCCAAGAGCATGATCAACACCACAGGTGAGGACACACACAACACCTGGAACACACACACACACACACACACACACACCTGGAACACATACACATGCTTCTGGGAGAGAGAAACACACACACCTGGTACAACTGGCTGTATAGTTTGTCAGTAGGGATTGTCTAGATGCATTTTGAGGTTATTTTTATGTCTTTGAACAGCAATAATAGATTGTAAACAGAGATCTGCAAAGTAGATTTTTCTAAAAAACAAACCCTTAGGACGTCATCAGTCATTCATGAATTAGTCTGTCTGGGCATAATGTGGATGTCAACATTAGACGTGGATGACAGAGAGCTAATTGAAAAATACATGGGATTTAATAAGATTCAATAGAGTGGTCAACTGTAGTAGTTGTCATTCCTGATTGTGACTCCAAATGAACACTAGATGGCGCTCTATCTCAGTACTTTACAACCTCGTCCTCTCCTCTTATCTCAGTCTTTTACAACCTCGTCATCTCCTCTTATCTCTATCTCAGTACTTTACAACCTCGTCATCTCCTCTTATCTCTATCTCAGTACTTTACAACCTCGTCATCTCCTCTTATCTCTATCTTAGTACTTTACAACCTCGTCATATCCTCTTATCTCTGTCTCAGTACTTTACAACCTCGTCATATCCTCTTATCTCTGTCTCAGTACTTTACAACCTCGTCATATCCTCTTATCTCTATCTCAGTCCTTTACAACCTCGTCATCTCCTCTTATCTCTGTCTCAGTACTTTACAACCTCGTCATATCCTCTTATCTCTATCTCAGTACTTTACAACCTCGTCATCTCCTCTTATCTCAGTACTTTACAACCTCGTCATATCCTCTTATCTCTATCTCAGTCCTTTACAACCTCGTCATATCCTCTTATCTCTATCTCAGTCCTTTACAACCTCGTCATATCCTCTTATCTCTATCTCAGTCCTTTACAACCTCGTCATATCCTCTTATCTCTATCTCAGTCCTTTACAACCTTGTCATCTCCTCTTATCTCTATCTCAGTACTTTACAACCTCGTCATATCCTCTTATCTCTATCTCAGTCCTTTACAACCTTGTCATCTCCTCTTATCTCTATCTCAGTCCTTTACAACCTCGTCATCTCCTCTTATCTCAGTCCTTTACAACCTCGTCATCTCCTCTTATCTCAATTCTTTACAACCTCGTCATCTCCTCTTATCTCAATTCTTTACAACCTCGTCATCTCCTCTTATCTCAGTCCTTTACAACCTCGTCATCTCCTCTTATCTCTGTACTTTACAACCTCGTCATCTCCTCTTGTCTCTATCTCAGTACTTTACAACCTCGTCATCTCCTCTTATCTCTATCTCAGTCCTTTACAACCTCGTCATCTCCTCTTATCTCTGTACTTTACAACCTCGTCATCTCCTCTTATCTCTATCTCAGTACTTTACAACCTCGTCATCTCCTCTTATCTCTATCTCAGTACTTTACAACCTCGTCATCTCCTCTTATCTCTATCTCAGTACTTTACAACCTCGTCATCTCCATCTCAGTCCTTTACAACCTCGTCATCTCCTCTTATCTCTATCTCTGTCCTTTACAACCTCGTCATCTCCTCTTATCTCTGTCCTTTACAACCTCGTCATCTCCTCTTATCTCTGTACTTTACAACCTCGTCATCTCCTCTTATCTCTGTCTCAGTCCTTTACAACCTCGTCATCTCCTCTTATCTCTATCTCAGTCCTTTACAACCTCGTCATCTCCTCTTATCTCTGTCCTTTACAACCTCATCATCTCCTCTTATCTCTGTCCTTTACAACCTCGTCATCTCCTCTTATCTCTGTCCTTTAAAACCTCGTCATCTCCTCTTATCTCTATCTCAGTCCTTTACAACCTCGTCATCTCCTCTTATCTCAATTCTTTACAACCTCGTCATCTCCTCTTATCTCAGTCCTTTACAACCTCGTCATCTCCTCTTATCTCTGTCTCAGTCCTTTACAACCTCGTCATCTCCTCTTATCTCAATTCTTTACAACCTCGTCATCTCCTCTTATCTCAATTCTTTACAACCTCGTCATCTCCTCTTATCTCAGTCCTTTACAACCTCGTCATCTCCTCTTATCTCAGTCCTTTACAACCTCGTCATCTCCTCTTGTCTCTATCTCAGTCCTTTACAACCTCGTCATCTCCTCTTATCTCTATCTCAGTCCTTTACAACCTTGTCATCTCCTCTTATCTCTGTCTCAGTCCTTTACAACCTCGTCATCTCCTCTTATCTCAATTCTTTACAACCTCGTCATCTCCTCTTATCTCAATTCTTTACAACCTCGTCATCTCCTCTTATCTCAGTCCTTTACAACCTCGTCATCTCCTCTTATCTCAGTCCTTTACAACCTCGTCACCTCCTCTTATCTCTATCTCAGTCCTTTACAACCTCGTCATCTTCTCTTATCTCAGTACTTTACAACCTCGTCATCTCCTCTTATCTCTATCTCAGTACTTTACAACCTCGTCATCTCCTCTTATCTCTGTACTTTACAACCTCGTCATCTCCTCTTATCTCTGTCTCAGTCCTTTACAACCTCGTCATCTCCTCTTATCTCTATACTTTACAACCTCGTCATATCCTCTTATCTCTATCTCAGTACTTTACAACCTCGTCATATCCTCTTATCTCTATCTCAGTACTTTACAACCTCGTCATCTCCTCTTGTCTCTCTCAGTACTTTACAACCTCGTCATCTCCTCTTATCTCAGTACTTTACAACCTCGTCATCTCCTCTTGTCTCTATCTCAGTACTTTACAACCTCGTCATCTCCTCTTGTCTCTGTCTCAGTCCTTTACAACCTCGTCATCTCATCCTATATGGCTTCCTCTCTCAGTACTATGGATGATTATACACATTCATTTACCTGTTACTTCCCCCGTCTCTCTCTCTCTCTCTTTCTCTCTCTCTCTCTCTCTCTCCCCCCTCTCCCCCCCCCTCTCTCTCTCTCTCTCTCTCTGTCTCATATGTTTACATTGCCAAAGCAAGTGAAATAGATCATTAACAAAATTAAAATGACCAATAACAAATGTATCAGTAAACATTACAATGTCTCTCTCTCTCTCTCTCTCTCTCTTTCTTTCTGTCTCTCTTTCTCACTCTCTCTCCCCTTCTTTCTCCCCCTCTTCTCTCCCTCTTCTCTCCAGGTGCCACTGACTCTGCCTCTTCTTCCTCTTCTTCTTCCTCATCCTTCGTCAACGGTGCGACCAGTAAGAACCTACCAGCCGTACAGACAGTGGCTCCCTTGACCGAAGACACCGTTGAGAGCATGAGGTCAGAATCTCTCTTTCTCTTTCCTTCACTAACTCTCTATAGCTGTCCATCTTTCCATCTGTCCGTTTCCACTTCCATAGATTATTGTTAGTCACATCTCCCTCCTCCCCGATCTCTATCCTCCCCTATCTCTCTCCTCCCCTATCTCTATCCTCCCCTATCTCTCTCCTCCCCTATCTCTCTCCTCCCCTATCTTTCTCCTCCCCTACATCTCTCCTCCCCTATCTCTATCATCCCCTATCTTTCTCCTCCCCTATCTCTCTCCTCGCCTATCTCTCTCCTCCCCGATCTTCTCCTCCCCTACATCTCTCCTCCCCTATCTCTTTCCTCCCCTATCTTTCTCCTCCCCTATCTCTATCCTCCCCTATCTCTCTCCTCCCCTATCTCTCTCCTCCCCTATCTTTCTCCTCCCCTACATCTCTCCTTCTCTATCTCTCTCCTCCCCTACATCTCTCCTCCCCTATCTCTCTCCTCCCCTAGCTCTCTACTCCCCTATCTCTCTCCTCCCCTACATCTCTCCTCCCCTATCTCTCTCCTCCCCTAGCTCTCTACTACCCTATCTCTCGCCTCCCCTACATCTCTCCTCTCCTATCTCTCTCCTCCCCTCTCTCTCCTCCCCTATTTCTCTCCTCCCCTACATTTTGCATGTTTACCTTCACTACCTCACTCCCATCTGTCTGTCTGTCGTTCGCATAATTGGATACTAATGAAAGATATCATAACAGGATGCTCCTTAGATATCATAATAGGATGCTCATGAAAGATATCATAATAGGATACTCCTTAGATATCATAACAGGATGCTCATTAAAGATATCATAATAGGATACTCATTAAATATTTGATAATAGGATATTCATTAGATATCTGTTTGTCTTTCAACTATGAATAACTATTATTTTACAATATATCTTTAGCTAGTTAATCTACCATTGTCAGTATGTCGTTTGCAAAATGTCCCTGCATTGGAACTAGGAGTTATCTTGATCTGGTGAACCTGTCTGTGTAATCAACCTAACAGGGCCAAACACTTAACTTGAAATGTGTGCATGTAACTTGCACTTTTACACAAATAACATATTGACAAGTTTTAGGCATGAGTCCATGTTACCCTTATTGACAATAGTCAAGTCAGGGCTCAGGCCTCTGTGTCCTTAAGAAGTCAGAGCTCATATAATGTAGAGTTGGTGAGTTTTTTTTTTAAGAGTGTGTAGAAGTGTTAGTTAGTGTGTTGTTGCTTTAATGTGTGTGTGGTTTGTGTATTACAGTGTCTATTGTGAGGTGGAGCAGTGCGAGCTGCGCAGCGGGTTGACTCCTCCTGAGCTCAAGCCCTTTAGCTCTCTGGCAGGCTTCCAGACAGCCCCCCGCGATGCAGGACAGTGTCTTAGGCAAGGACACCTGACCCCAAACACTACCTACCTACCGACCGACCTACCGACCGACCGTCCTACCTACCTACCAACCTACCTAGTACCTACCTACCGACCGACCGACCGACCGACCTACTGACCGACCTACCTACCTACCTACCGACCTACCTAGTACCTACCGACCTACCTACCGACCGACCTACCGACCGACCTACATACCTATCTATCTAGCTCACTCCCTCACTCCCTTCCTACCTTCCTAGTACCTACCTACCTACCTACCTTCCTAGTACCTACCTACCTACCTACCTACCTAGTACCTACCTACCTACCTACCTACCTACCTACCTACCTACCTATATATCTAGCTCCCTCCCTCACTCCCTTCCTACCTTCCTAGTACCTACCTTCCTACCTACCTACCTACCTACCTACCTACCTACCTACCTACCTACCTACCTACCTATCTAGCTCCCTCCATCCCTCCCTCCCTTCCTACCTACCTACCTACCTATCTATCTAGCTCACTCCCTCACTCCCTTCCTACCTTCCTAGTACCTACCTACCTACCTACCTTCCTAGTACCTACCTACCTACCTACCTAGTACCTACCTACCTACCTACCTACCTACCTACCTACCTACCTACCTACCTATATATCTAGCTCCCTCCCTCACTCCCTTCCTACCTTCCTAGTACCTACCTACCTACCTACCTACCTACCTACCTACCTACCTACCTACCTACCTACATACCTATCTATCTAGCTCCCTCCATCACTCCCTTCCTACCTTCCTAGTACCTATCTACCTACCTACCTACCTAGTACCTACCTACCTACCTACCTACCTAGTACCTACCTACCTACCTACCTACCTACCTACCTACCTATCTATCTAGCTCCCTCCCTCACTCCCTTCCTACCTTCCTAGTACTTACCTACCTACCTACCTTCCTAGTACCTACCTACCTACCTAGTACCTACCTACCTACCTACCTATATATCTAGCTCCCTCCCTCACTCCCTTCCTACCTTCCTAGTACCTACCTACCTACCTACCTACCTTCCTAGTACCTACCTACCTACCTACCTACATACCTTCCTAGTACCTACCTACCTACCTACCTACCTTCCTAGTACCTACCTACCTACCGACCGACCAACTGAACTATCTATCTAGCTCCCTCCCTCCCTCACTCCCTTCCTACCTTCCTAGTACCTACCTACCGACCTACCTACCTTCCTTGTACCTACCTACTTACCTACCTACCTACCTACCTACCTACCTACCTACCTACCTACCTACCAACCGACCGACCATCTGACCTATCTATCTAGTACCTACCTACCTACCTCCCTACCTCCCTACCTACCTACCTACCTACCTACCTACCTACCTACCTACCTACCTACCTGCCATGCTGCTATCATAGGTTGCACTAGCCATGTCATAATGCCACTATAACACCTTCATAGTACTCTCATAATGCCACTATAACGCCTTCATAATACTGTCATAATGCCGCTATAACGCCTTCATAGTACTGTCATAATGCTCCTATAACACCTTCATAGTACTGTCATAATGCCACTATAACTCCTTTATAATACTGTCATAAGGCCGCTATAACACCTTCATAGTACTTTCATAATGCCACTATAACACCTTCATAGTACTGTCGTAATGCCACTATAACGCCTTCATAATACTGTCATAATGCCACTATAACACCTTCATTATACTGTCATAATGCCACTATAACGCCTTCATAATACTGTCATAATGCCACTATAACACCTTCATAGTAATGTCATAATGCTGCTATAACGCCTTCATAGTACTGTCATAATGCCACTATAACGCCTTCATAGTACTGTCATAATGCCACTATAACACCTTCATAATACTGTCATAACGTCCATGTTGTCAGTGGGTATGTTGGAAGCTGTCTCTTCTATCTGCTCAACTGACTGTGTATCTCTTCTTCTATCCCTCTTCCTCTTCTATTCTTCTTCTTCTATCCTTCTTCTTCCCCTTCTTCTGTTCTTCTTCTATCCTTCTTCTTCCCCTTCTTCTGTTCTTCTTCTATCCTTCTTCTTCCCCTTCTTCTGTTCTTCTTCTATCCTTCTTCTTCCCCTTCTTCTGTTCTTCTTCTATTATTCTATCCTTCTTCTAATCTTCTTCTTCTATCCTTCTTATTCATCTTCTTCTTATTATTATTATTATTCTTATTCTTCTTCTATCCTTCTCCTCTCACTCTCATCCCCTCCCTCAACCCCTCTCTGTCTCTCTCTTTCCTCCTCTCCCCACCCCTCCCTCCCTCTCCCCTTCCCTCTATCTCTCTCTGTCCCCTTCTCTGACCCTTTCTCTCGCTCCCCTCTGTCCCTCCCCCAACCCCCTCCCTCTCTCTTCCTCCCTCCCCATCCCCTGCTCCCCCCTCTCTCTCCCCCTCTACAGTATCACCACTAAGTTGGAGCGCGCCCTGGAGAAGGTGGCCCCCCTCCTGAGGGAGATCTTTGTGGACTTTGCTCCGTTCCTCTCTAGGACCCTGTTGGGTAGCCACGGCCAGGAGCTGCTCATTGAAGGTACAGGTGCTGTACACGCCTTTAACTTCTATCTGGCGTCTCTGTGTGGAGTGAGTCCCCCCATCCACTGTCCAGTCCTCACCGTGCTGCTGTCACCGCTCACACTGGATGGCTGTGTGTGTGTGTGTGTGTGTGTGTGTGTGTGTGTGTGTGTGTGTGTGTGTGTGCACGGTCGCCTGTGTGTCTGTATCTGTCGACTGGCTACCTCACCCATCCATGGATCAGGTATGAGGAGGTTTGAGGAGGTATGAGGAGGTATGAGGAGGTTTGAGGAGGTTTGAGGAGGTTTTAGGAGGTTTGAGGAGGTATGACGAGGTATGAGGAGGTTTGAGGAGGTATGAGGAGGTTTGAGGAGGTTTGAGGAGGTTTGAGGATGTTTTAGGAGGTTTGAGGGGGTTTGAGGAGGTTTGAGGAGGTATGAGGAGGTTTGAGGAGGTTTGAGGAGGTTTGAGGAGGTATGAGGAGGTTTGAGGAGGTTTGAGGAGGTATGAGGAGGTTTGAGGAGGTATGAGGAGGTTTGAGGAGGTTTGAGGAGGTATGAGGAGGTATGAGGAGGTATGAGGAGGTATGAGGAGGTTTGAGGAGGTATGAGGAGGTTTGAGGAGATATGAGGAGGTTTGAGGAGGTATGAGGAGGTTTGAGGAGGTATGAGGAGGTTTGAGGAGATATGAGGAGGTTTGAGGAGGTTTGAGGAGGTATGAGGAGGTATGAGGAGGTATGAGGTTTGAGGAGGTATGAGGAGGTTTGAGGAGGTTTGAGGAGGTATGAGGAGGTTTTAGGAGGTATGACGAGGTTTGAGGAGGTTTGAGGAGGTATGAGGAGGTTTGAGGAGATATGAGGAGGTTTGAGGAGGTATGAGGAGGTTTGAGGAGGTATGAGGAGATATGAGGAGGTTTGAGGAGGTATGAGGAGGTATGAGGAGGTTTGAGGAGGTATGAGTAGATATGAGGAGGTTTGAGGAGGTTTGAGGAGATATGAGGAGGTATGAGGAGGTTTGAGGAGGTATGAGGAGGTTTGAGGAGGTATGAGGAGATATGAGGAGGTTTGAGGAGGTATGAGGAGGTTTGAGGATAGTGCTGAATAAACAGGACTTTCAGTAGGAAGTAGTAGGTCTGTTTCCCTGCCGTTCTGTCCGTTCCCTTGTTCCACTTGTCCTTTCTGTGTTATACTGTAAGATCTAATGCTGTTAGCTGGGTGGGTAACCTGTTAAGAGAACTATGTGTGTGTGTGTGTTTGTGTGTGTGTGTGTGTGTGTGTGTGTGTGTGTGTGTGGGTGTGTGTGTGTGTGTGTGTTCCGTGCGAGCGTGTGTGTGTGTGTGTGTGTGTTCTGGGTCCTGACGCTCCTGTCTCTCTCTCTGCAGGTCTGGTCTGTATGAAGTCCAGTACTTCAGTAGTAGAGCTGGTCATGCTGCTCTGTTCTCAGGTACGTACCCCTTTCTCTCTCTCTCTCTCTCTCTCTCTCTCTCTCGCTCTCTCGCTCTCTCTCTCTCTCTCTCTCTCTCTCTCTGTCTCTGTCTCTGTCTCTGTCTCTCTCTCTCACACTCTCTCTCTCTCTCTCTCTCTCGCTATCTCTCTCTCTCTCTCTTTCTCTCTCTCTCTCTCTCGCTATATCTCTCTCTCTCTCCTTCTCTTTCTTTCGTTCCCTCTCCCCTCTCTCTATTTATTTATTATTTTCTCTCTCTCTCTCTCTGTATATATGTTTTCTGTATAGTTCCCAGTATATGCACTAGATTGTCTCACTATACTTAGTGTTATGAAACCAACTAGCCTGCTTTGGATTTATCTAGGGGTTTCTAAGCCCTTCAAGTTTACCTTCAGTATCAGCCAGCCCCATCGATGCAGCACTAAGCAGCCAATGATGAGCGCTGTGGTTTGATTGACAGGTCTAAAGTGCTATCAGACAGGTGTCTGGTTACAGACCCGCCCTTTATGACAGCATTAACGGTTGCGTCTGCTGCAGTCTCAATGTGGGTGAAAGTCCATATTTCCACATTTGATTCTCATCAGTTTCCTCAACTTCTATCTCTTCCCGAAAACAAGAAGGATATTCATAAACATGTGTTGACTATACTTTATTACAATCATCCGTCTCCGCTGTCTTGATCTCTGAGAACAAAGCACCATTTGATATCACTAACAAGGTGTGGCTTGGGTAGCTAGACTCAGCAGGCAGAAGGAGAAACAGAATGATACTCACCTCTTCATTCCTCCTTTTATTTCTCTCTGTCCATCTTCTTCGGGGTATGTGTGTGTTCCTGGTCAGTATCTCTCTCTGTCCATCCTCTCCGGGTTATGTGTGTGTTCCTGGTCAGTATCTCTCTCTGTCCATCCTCTCCGGGGTATGTGTGTGTTCCTGGTCAGTATCTCTCTCTGTCCATCCTCTCCGGGGTATGTGTGTGTTCCTGGTTCCTGGAGATGTTCTTGTCCTTTGAGTGTGCCATTGCTCTCCACTTATCTCAACTCAACTTCCATGTTGTTTGTCCCACCTTTCCTATTGTCCTCTCCCATCCTCCTCTTCTCTCCTCTCCCATCCTCCTCTTCTCTCCTCTCCCATCCTCCTCTTCTCTCCTTTCTCATCCTCCTCCTCTTCTCTCCTCTGTCATCCTCCTCTTCTCTCATTTCTCATCCTCCTCTTCTCTCCTTTCTCATCCTCCTCTTCTCTCCTCTCTCTTCTTCTCCTGTCTTCTTTTTATCCATTCGCTCCATTTAACTTCTGTCCCCTTCCTCTCACCCTCTTCTCCTTATTTTGTTCTCCTCGTCCAGCCCTGTTCTCCTCTCCTCTCCTGCTCTCCTCTCCTCCTCCTCTCTTCCTCCTCCTCCTCTCTTCCTCCTCCTCCTCTCCTCTTCCTCTCCCTCTCGTTTCCCTCTCCCTCTTCTCTCCTCTTATCTCTTTTACCACTTTCCCTCCTCGTTCATCCTCTTCTCCACCTTCTGTCTCTACTCCTCACCGTCCTCTCTCTCTGTCATTCCCCTCCCCTCCCCTCTCCTCTCTTTCCCTCCTCTTCCTGTCAGTGTGTCTAGTATTACACAGGGCTCCAGCCTTGTCTTCCATTAGGGGCCCAGGGGACAGAACCCCAGCCCAGATATTGATCCCTGGGATGAGGAAGGGAACCTGAGACGCTCCCCTGTGTCCTTCAGGTCCATCCATGGAGATAATGGAGCTATCGCTCTCTCTGTTGTTGTTTTTTTACATAAGAAAGAATATAAAATACGCTCTTTTCACTTTTCATATTACAGTGATTGCATGAGTTTCATTATTTTTCATATCCTCCCTTTAAATCTTACCCTAGGAGGTAACATGTTTCACCCCTTCTTCTACACCAGGGGTATTTAAACCCTAGGAGGTAACATGTTTCTCCCCTTCTACTACACCAGGGGTATTTAAACCCTAGGAGGTAACATGTTTCACCCCTTCTTCTACACCAGGGGTATTTAAACCCTAGGAGGTAACATGTTTCACCCCTTCTACTACACCAGGGGTATTCAAATCCTAGGAGGTAACATGTTTCACCCCTTCTACTACATCGGGGGTATATAAACCCTAGGAGGTAACATGTTTCACCCCTTCTACTACACCAGGGGTATTTAAACCCTAGGAGGTAACATGTTTCACCCCTTCTACTACACCAGGGGTATTTAAATCCTAGGAGGTAACATGTTTCACCCATTCTTCTACACCAGGGGTATTTAAACCCTAGGAGGTAACATGTTTCACCCCTTCTACTACACCAGGGGTATTTAAACCCTAGGAGGTAACATGTTTCACCCCTTCTTCTACACCAGGGGTATTTAAACCCTAGGAGGTAACATGTTTCACCCCTTCTACTACACCAGGGGTATTTAAACCCTAGGAGGTAACATGTTTCACCCCTTCTACTACACCAGGGGTATTTAAACCCTAGGAGGTAACATGTTTCACCCCTTCTTCTACACCAGGGGTATTTAAACCCTAGGAGGTAACATGTTTCACCCCTTCTTCTACACCGGGGGGTATTTAAACCCTAGGAGGTAACATGTTTCACCCCTTCTTCTACACCAGGGGTATTTAAACCCTAGGAGGTAACATGTTTCACCCCTTCTACTACACCAGGGGGGTATTTAAACCCTAGGAGGTAACATGTTTCACCCCTTCTTCTACACCAGGGGTATTTAAACCCTAGGAGGTAACATGTTTCACCCCTTCTACTACACCAGGGGGGTATTTAAACCCTAGGAGGTAACATGTTTCACCCCTTCTTCTACACCGGGGGTATTTAAACCCTAGGAGGTAACATGTTTCACCCCTTCTTCTACACCGGGGGGTATTTAAACCCTAGGAGGTAACATGTTTCACCCCTTCTTCTACACCAGGGGTATTTAAACCCTAGGAGGTAACATGTTTCACCCCTTCTACTACACCAGGGGTATTTAAATCCTAGGAGGTAACATGTTTCTCCCCTTCTACTACACCAGGGGTATTTAAACCCTAGGAGGTAACATGTTTCTCCCCTTCTACTACACCAGGGGTATTTAAACCCTAGGAGGTAACATGTTTCTCCCCTTCTACTACACCAGGGGTATTTAAACCCTAGGAGGTAACATGTTTCACCCCTTCTACTACACCAGGGGGGTATTTAAACCCTAGGAGGTAACATGTTTCACCCCTTCTACTACACCAGGGGTATTTAAACCCTAGGAGGTAACATGTTTCTCCCCTTCTACTACACCAGGGGTATTTAAACCCTAGGAGGTAACATGTTTCTCCCCTTCTACTACACCAGGGGTATTTAAACCCTAGGAGGTAACATGTTTCACCCCTTCTACTCTGTGTTTCTCATCTCTCTCTCTCTCTCTCTCTCTCTCTCTCTCTCTCTCTCTCTCTCTCTCTCTCTCATTTCATTTCAATTCAAGGGGCTTTATTGACATGGGAAACACATGTTTACGTTGCCAAAGCAAGTGAAATGGATAAACAAAGGTGATATTACCAATAAAAAGTGACCAGTAAATATTATAATATATAATATTACACTCAGACAAGTTGGATGTGTGGGTTCCTTGAGTGGCACAGCGGTCTAAAGTTAATTAAAGTTTAAATAAATAAATCATTTAAAAAAAGTTCCAAAATAATAAAGACATTTCAAATGTCATATTATGTCAATATAGAGTGTTGTAATGATGTGCAAATAGTTAAAGTACAAAAGAGAAAATAAATAAACATAAATATGGGTTGTATTTACAATGGTGTTTGTTCTTCACTGGTTGCCCTTATCTCGTGGCAACAGGTCACAAATCTTGCTGCTGTGATGGCACACTGTGGAATTTCACCCAGTAGATATGGGAGTTTATCAAAATTGGATTTGTAGAATTTAAGTACACATCTGCTAATTAGCAGGTATCAGCCTAATTCTGCTCTGTACAAATTATTTGGTGTTTTACGTTGTACACAGAGGATATTTTTGCAGAATTCTGCTTGCAGAGTTTCAATTTGGTGTTTGTCCCCTTTGGTGAAGTCTTGGTTGGTGTGCGGACCCCAGACCTCACAACCATGAAGGGCAACGGGTTCTATGACTGATTCAAGTATTTTTAGCCAGATCCCAACTGGTATGTCGAATTTAATGTTCCTTTTGATGGCATAGATGGCCCTTCTTGTCTCCACTTTTGTGGATTGGTGTCATCAGATCCTAATGGGTATGTTGAATGTTATGTTATGTCTCTAACAGGCAGACAACACCACTTGCGCGAGCGTTGCAAAATAAATTTAGACATCTATATTACTCAATTATTGCACCCACACTGCTCACGCGTCAATGAGCGTCTGCGTTGCCAAGGGCTAAAATAGAAATCAGTTCTATTTGTAACGCAGATCGCGCTGCAAGTCCTGCCTCTCCCATCTCCTCATTGGTTTATAGAAGCAGGTACCCACGTGCCATCTCCTCATTGGTAATACCCACGTGGGTGACTGAAAGACGAAAGAGGTCAGTGGCAGTAATGCATATAATTTATGAAAGTTGCCAATATAAAGTCAAGAGAAGATAAAGCCTGGAAGGAGGAGAGATGACTAGAAATGATTCTGTTGACCGTTTTATGTGTGGATTAATTGTCGGAGTAAAGGACCTTGTGCATTTCAGGTTAAATAGCTGTACATAGTCTATCGGTATATAGCCCACCCAATTTTACCTACCTCATCCCGTACTGTTTATATTTATTTACTTTTCTGCTCTTTTGCACACCAATATCTCTACCTGTACATGACCATCTGATAATTTATCACTCCAGTGTTAATCTGCAAAATTGTAATTATTCGCCTACCTCCTCATGCCTTTTGCACACAATGTCTATAGACTCTCTTTTTTTTCTACTGTGTTATTGACTTGTTAATTGTTTACTCCATGTGTAACTCTGTGTTGTCTGTTCACACTGCTATGCTTTATCTTGGCCAGGTCGCAGTTGTAAATGAGAACTTGTTCTCAACTAGCCAACCTGGTTAAATAAAGGTGTTCTCAACTAGCCTACCTGGTTAAATAAAGGTGTTCTCAACTTGCCTACCTGGTTAAATAAAGGTGTTCTCAACTAGCCTACCTGGTTAAATAAAGGTGTTCTCAACTGGCCTACCTGGTTAAATAAAGGTGAAATAAAATAAAATAAAATAATAACAAAATGTTTATATCCCAGGACAAATGATCTAGCAACAGCAAGCTAGCTTAATTGGACACATTAGCTAGCAAGTGAAAGCTAGCTAAATAGGACAAATTATCTATCAACAGGAAGCTAGCTAGCTAAATTGCCATAAATGTTTAATGCTTTTCGACCTGTCCACAAATTAATATAATTGGTTGAGAGTTTGTTTTGATATTTTAACCTGCGTGTCGTGATCACGTTTGGTGCAAGGGGACAAAATAAATGTATGCACGATGGTGCATGTGCGCAGCCGGTTTGGGTTCCGTGTCAGATCGTTCACAGCAAACAGTCTCTCTGTCTCTCTAGTGTTGCTGCAGTCTGTATTCTCTGTCCGGGAATCCACTGGTCACACAAAAGAGATATTTACGTTGTCAAATTGGACTTATTTTAGTATTTTCCTGAACTTAAACACACAAAAAAAAAATACTTTTGAATTTGTATGTTTGTATGTTTGTGTTTCAGCCTGATGGCAGCCCCGTCTCTTGGTTTGCTATGAAGCTGAGGGATGGGGCTGGAGAAATGTAACCACAGACAGAGCTGTTGATGCAAGTGGTCCGTAGTGGTCCGTAGTGGTCAGTAGTAGTCAGTAGTAGTCCGTAGTGGTCAGTAGTAGTCAGTAGTGGTCAGTAGTGGTCAGTAGGGGTCCGTAGTGGTCCGTAGGGGTCAGTAGTAGTCAGTAGTGGTCAGTAGTAGTCCGTAGTGGTCGGTAGTGGTCAGTACGGGTCCGTAGTGGTCCGTAGGGGTCAGTAGTAGTCAGTAGTGGTCAGTAGTAGTCAGTAGTGGTCAGTAGTAGTCAGTAGTGGTCAGTAGTGGTCAGTAGGGGACCGTAGTGGTCAGTAGTAGTCAGTAGTGGTCCGTAGTGGTCAGTAGTAGTCAGTAGTAGTCAGTAGTGGTCCGTAGTGGTCCATAGTGGTCAGTAGTAGTCAGTAGTGGTGCGTAGTGGTCCGTAGTAGTCAGTAGTAGTCAGTAGTGGTCCGTAGTGGTCCATAGTGGTCAGTAGTAGTCAGTAGTGGTCCGTAGTAGTCAGTAGTAGTCAGTAGTGGTCCGTAGTAGTCAGTAGTGGTCCGTAGTAGTCAGTAGTAGTCAGTAGTGGTCCGTAGTAGTCAGTAGTGGTCAGTAGTGGTCCGTAGTTGTCAGTAGTGGTCCGTAGTAGTCAGTAGTGGTCTGTAGTGGTCAGTAGTAGTCAGTAGTGGTCAGTAGTGGTCAGTAGTGGTCAGTAGGGGACCGTAGTGGTCAGTAGTAGTCAGTAGTGGTCCGTAGTGGTCAGTAGTAGTCAGTAGTAGTCAGTAGTGGTCCGTAGTGGTCCGTAGTAGTCAGTAGTAGTCAGTAGTGGTCCGTAGTGGTCCATAGTGGTCAGTAGTAGTCGGTAGTAGTCAGTAGTGGTCCGTAGTAGTCAGTAGTGGTCAGTAGTGGTCCGTAGTTGTCAGTAGTAGTCAGTAGTGATCCGTAGTAGTCAGTAGTTGTCCGTAGTAGTCAGTAGTGGTCTGTAGTGGTCAGTAGTAGTCAGTAGTGGTCAGTAGTGGTCAGTAGTGGTCAGTAGTGGTCAGTAGGGGACCGTAGTGGTCAGTAGTAGTCAGTAGTGATCCGTAGTTGTCCATAGTGGTCAGTAGTAGTCAGTAGTGGTCCGTAGTGGTCAGTAGTGGTCAGTAGTGGTCAGTAGGGGACCGTAGTGGTCAGTAGTAGTCAGTAGTGGTCCGTAGTGGTCAGTAGTAGTCAGTAGTAGTCAGTAGTGGTCCGTAGTGGTCCATAGTGGTCAGTAGTAGTCAGTAGTGGTCCGTAGTGGTCCGTAGTAGTCAGTAGTAGTCAGTAGTGGTCCGTAGTGGTCCATAGTGGTCAGTAGTAGTCAGTAGTAGTCAGTAGTGGTCCGTAGTAGTCAGTAGTGGTCAGTAGTGGTCCGTAGTTGTCAGTAGTAGTCAGTAGTGATCCGTAGTAGTCAGTAGTTGTCCGTAGTAGTCAGTAGTGGTCTGTAGTGGTCAGTAGTAGTCAGTAGTGGTCAGTAGTGGTCAGTAGTGGTCAGTAGTGGTCAGTAGGGGACCGTAGTGGTCAGTAGTAGTCAGTAGTGGTCCGTAGTGGTCAGTAGTAGTCAGTAGTAGTCAGTAGTGGTCCGTAGTGGTCCATAGTGGTCAGTAGTAGTCAGTAGTGGTCCGTAGTGGTCAGTAGTGGTCAGTAGTGGTCAGTAGGGGACCGTAGTGGTCAGTAGTAGTCCGTAGTGGTCAGTAGTGGTCCGTAGTGGTCCATAGTGGTCAGTAGTAGTCAGTAGTAGTCAGTAGTGGTCCGTAGTAGTCAGTAGTGGTCAGTAGTGGTCCGTAGTTGTCAGTAGTGGTCAGTAGTTGTCCGTAGTTGTCAGTAGTGGTCCGTAGTAGTCAGTAGTGGTCTGTAGTGGTCAGTAGTAGTCAGTAGTGGTCAGTAGTGGTCAGTAGTGGTCAGTAGTGGTCAGTAGGGGACCGTAGTGGTCAGTAGTAGTCAGTAGTGGTCCGTAGTGGTCAGTAGTAGTCAGTAGTAGTCAGTAGTGGTCCGTAGTGGTCCATAGTGGTCAGTAGTAGTCAGTAGTGGTCCGTAGTGGTCAGTAGTGGTCAGTAGTGGTCAGTAGGGGACCGTAGTGGTCAGTAGTAGTCAGTAGTGGTCCGTAGTGGTCAGTAGTAGTCAGTAGTAGTCAGTAGTGGTCCGTAGTGGTCCATAGTGGTCAGTAGTAGTCAGTAGTGGTCCGTAGTGGTCCGTAGTAGTCAGTAGTAGTCAGTAGTGGTCCGTAGTGGTCCATAGTGGTCAGTAGTAGTCAGTAGTGGTCCGTAGTAGTCAGTAGTAGTCAGTAGTGGTCCGTAGTAGTCAGTAGTGGTCAGTAGTGGTCCGTAGTTGTCAGTAGTAGTCAGTAGTGATCCGTAGTAGTCAGTAGTAGTCAGTAGTAGTCAGTAGTAGTCAGTAGTGGTCAGTAGTGGTCAGTAGTAGTCAGTAGTAGTCAGTAGTAGTCAGTAGTAGTCAGTAGTGGTCAGTATTAGTCAGTAGTGGTCAGTAGTGGTCAGTAGTGGTCGATGGTAGTCAGTAGTAGTCAGTAGTAGTCAGTAGTAGTCAGTAGTAGTCAGTAGTGGTCAGTAGTGGTCAGTAGTAGTCAGTAGTGGTCAGTAGTAGTCAGTAGTAGTCAGTAGTAGTCAGTAGTGATCCGTAGTAGTCAGTAGTAGTCAGTAGTAGTCAGTAGTGGTCAGTAGTAGTCAGTAGTAGTCAGTAGTGGTCAGTAGTGGTCAGTAGTAGTCAGTAGTAGTCAGTAGTGGTCCGTGTGTGGCTTTGTGTCTGTTTTGTAATATGACCCTTTGTGTTTCCAGGAGTGGCAGAACTCTATCCAAAAGAACGCTGGGCTGGCCTTCATAGAGCTCATCAATGAGGGAAGGTAATCAATCATCTATCACATTGATCTATCTTTCTATCGGACTGCTTATTCTGTTATCATCATCAGGAATCATCTGCTCAGGGCTAACCGTTTAGAAAGAGGCTCAATTAAACCCCCCTCTCTCTCTCTTCTGATATATATATCTTGCTCTCTCTCTGTCTCTGTCTCTGTCTCTGTCTCTGTCTCTCTCTCTCTCTCTCTCTCTCTCTCTCTCTCTCTCTCTCTCTCTCTCTCTCTTCTGACATCCCCCCTCTCTCTCTCTCCCCCTCTCTCTCTCTCTCTCTTCTGATATCCCCCACTCTCTCTCTCTCTCTCTCTTCTGATATCCCCCTCTCTCTCTCTCTGTCTCTCTCTCTTCTGATATCCCCCTCTCTCTCTCTTTCCCCATCCTTTCTAATATCCCTCTCTCACTATCTCCTCCCTCTCCCTCTGGCTCTCTCCCTTTCTCTCTCTTCCCAGATTGCTGTGCCATGCTATGAAGGACCACATTGTGCGTGTGGCCAACGAAGCAGAGTTTATCCTCAACAGACAGAGAGCTGAAGACGTACACAAACACGCTGAGTTTGAGGTCAGAGTTCAGTCTTCCTTCCTCTGAACGACAGTGTCTGTGTCTGACTCTGTGTCCTCCAGTACACTAAACCATGATAGCAGGAATCTCAACGTCTCTCTCTCTCTCCCTCTCTTTCCCTACGCCCCTCCCACCCAGTCTAACTGTGCCCAGTACGCTGCTGACAGGAGGGAGGAGGAGAGGATGTGTGATCACCTGATCAGCGCTGCCAAGCACAGGGACCATGTGACCGCCAACCAATTGAAACAGAAGATACTCAACATCCTGACCAATAAGCACGGGGCGTGGGGCACGATGTCACAGAGGTGAGAGGTAGTAGGAAGGACAGGGGAAGACACACAGGGGATGGTCTGAAGGACAGGGAAGAAAGCTGTCACTGTGATGTAGACTTGGGTTCTGTTAGATAAGCTATGAGACGGGAAGACAGAAAGCATCTGTCATCTTTCTCAGACACACACGCAAGCACACGCACGCACACACACACATTTTGATTGATTGACACGTGCCTATCATTCCAAGCTCACTCCAGGCTAGTGCCCTTGTCTCTTGAACAACTCTTGATGTGACATCTGCCAATGTTCTCACTAAAAGGCTGAGATGCTTTAATATCACAGCACAGCAGTGTTAAGACAGATCACAGCAGTGTTAAGACAGATCACGGCAGTGTTAAGAGAGATCACAGCAGTGTTAAGACAGATCACAGCAGTGTTAAGACAGATCACAGCAGTGTTAAGACAGATCACAGAAGCTTTAAGACAGATCACAGCAGTGCTAAGACAGATCACAACAGCGTTAAGACAGATCACAGCAGTGCTAAGACAGATCACAGCAGTGCTAAGACAGATCACAGCAGTGCTAAGACAGATCACAGCAGTGCTAAGACAGATCACAGCAGTGCTAAGACAGATCACAGCAGTGTTAAGACACCTCCAAGGAATTTACAGATTTTATCTTCTATGTTTATTCATCTGAATATGTCTTTATTGGAGCCTTATTGAGCCTTGTGGCCCGTTCCCTTTTTTGCAAACAACCAATTACATGAGCTGCTTTAACCTGTGTCCCGCCCCTTTTTCTGCACTGAGCCAATTACATGGGATGCTTTAACCTAAAGTCCTGCCCTCTTATCTCTCCTCAGCCAATTACATGACTTCTGGCGTCTGGATTACTGGGAGGATGACCTGAG
>NC_048593.1:40240212-40242712 GCF_013265735.2 Oncorhynchus mykiss
TTTCACCCCTTCTTCTAAGCCAGGGGTATTTAAACCCTAGGAGGTAACATGTTTCACCCCTTCTTCTACACCAGGGGTATTTAAACCCTAGGAGGTAACATGTTTCACCCCTTCTACTACACCAGGGGGTATTTAAACCCTAGGAGGTAACATGTTTCACCCCTTCTTCTACACCAGGGGTATTTAAACCCTAGGAG
This sequence comes from Oncorhynchus mykiss, assembly GCF_013265735.2. Classification (NCBI taxonomy): domain Eukaryota; kingdom Metazoa; phylum Chordata; class Actinopteri; order Salmoniformes; family Salmonidae; genus Oncorhynchus; species Oncorhynchus mykiss. The sequence continues at coordinate 40,240,410 of NC_048593.1, forward strand.
GTAACATGTTTCACCCCTTCTTCTACACCAGGGGTATTTAAACCCTAGGAGGTAACATGTTTCACCCCTTCCACTACACCAGGGGTATTTAAACCCTAGGAGGTAACATGTTTCACCCCTTCTACTACACCAGGGGTATTTAAACCCTAGGAGGTAACATGTTTCACCCCTTCTACTACACCAGGGGTATTTAAACCCTAGGAGGTAACATGTTTCACCCCTTCTACTACACCAGGGGTATTTAAACCCTAGGAGGTAACATGTTTCACCCCTTCCACTACACCAGGGGTATTTAAACCCTAGGAGTTAACATGTTTCACCCCTTCTTCTACACCAGGGGTATTTAAACCTTAGGAGGTAACATGTTTCACCCCTTCTACTACACCAGGGGTATTTAAACCCTAGGAGGTAACATGTTTCACCCCTTCTTCTACACCAGGGGTATTTAAACCCTAGGAGGTAACATGTTTCACCCCTTCTACTACACCGGGGGGTATTTAAACCCTAGGAGGTAACATGTTTCACCCCTTCTACTACACCAGGGGTATTTAAACCCTAGGAGGTAACATGTTTCACCCCTTCCACTACACCAGGGGTATTTAAACCCTAGGAGGTAACATGTTTCACCCCTTCTTCTACACCAGGGGTATTTAAACCCTAGGAGGTAACATGTTTCACCCCTTCTACTACACCGGGGGGTATTTAAACCCTAGGAGGTAACATGTTTCACCCCTTCTACTACACCAGGGGTATTTAAACCCTAGGAGGTAACATGTTTCACCCCTTCTACTACACCAGGGGTATTTAAACCCTAGGAGGTAACATGTTTCACCCCTTCTACTACACCAGGGGTATTTAAACCCTAGGAGGTAACATGTTTCACCCCTTCCACTACACCATGGGTATTTAAACCCTAGGAGGTAACATGTTTCACCCCTTCTACTACACTAGGGGTATTTAAACCCTAGGAGGTAACATGTTTCACCCCTTCCACTACACCAGGGGTATTTAAACCCTAGGAGGTAACATGTTTCACCCCTTCTACTACACCGGGGGTATTTAAACCCTAGGAGGTAACATGTTTCACCCCTTCTACTACACCGGGGGGTATTTAAACCCTAGGAGGTAACATGTTTCACCCCTTCTTCTACACCAGGGGTATTTAAACCCTAGGAGGTAACATGTTTCACCCCTTCTACTACACCAGGGGTATTTAAACCCTAGGAGGTAACATGTTTCACCCCTTCTACTACACCAGGGGTATTTAAACCCTAGGAGGTAACATGTTTCACCCCTTCTTCTACACCAGGGGTATTTAAACCCTAGGAGGTAACATGTTTCACCCCTTCTACTACACCAGGGGGTATTTAAACCCTAGGAGGTAACATGTTTCACCCCTTCTTCTACACCAGGGGTATTTAAACCCTAGGAGGTAACATGTTTCACCCCTTCTTCTACACCAGGGGTATTTAAACCCTAGGAGGTAACATGTTTCACCCCTTCCACTACACCAGGGGTATTTAAACCCTAGGAGGTAACATGTTTCACCCCTTCTACTACACCAGGGGTATTTAAACCCTAGGAGGTAACATGTTTCACCCCTTCTACTACACCAGGGGTATTTAAACCCTAGGAGGTAACATGTTTCACCCCTTCTACTACACCAGGGGTATTTAAACCCTAGGAGGTAACATGTTTCACCCCTTCCACTACACCAGGGGTATTTAAACCCTAGGAGGTAACATGTTTCACCCCTTCTTCTACACCAGGGGTATTTAAACCTTAGGAGGTAACATGTTTCACCCCTTCTACTACACCAGGGGTATTTAAACCCTAGGAGGTAACATGTTTCACCCCTTCTTCTACACCAGGGGTATTTAAACCCTAGGAGGTAACATGTTTCACCCCTTCTACTACACCGGGGGGTATTTAAACCCTAGGAGGTAACATGTTTCACCCCTTCTACTACACCAGGGGTATTTAAACCCTAGGAGGTAACATGTTTCACCCCTTCCACTACACCAGGGGTATTTAAACCCTAGGAGGTAACATGTTTCACCCCTTCTTCTACACCAGGGGTATTTAAACCCTAGGAGGTAACATGTTTCACCCCTTCTACTACACCGGGGGGTATTTAAACCCTAGGAGGTAACATGTTTCACCCCTTCTACTACACCAGGGGTATTTAAACCCTAGGAGGTAACATGTTTCACCCCTTCTACTACACCAGGGGTATTTAAACCCTAGGAGGTAACATGTTTCACCCCTTCTACTACACCAGGGGTATTTAAACCCTAGGAGGT
>NC_048593.1:40247712-40252712 GCF_013265735.2 Oncorhynchus mykiss
TCCATCCCTCCCCCTCTCTGTCTACCTACCTACCTCCATCCCTCCCTCCCCCTCTCTGCCTCCATCCCTCCCTCTGTCTAGGCGTTGGAGAGTGAGTTTGTGTCGTGCCAGCTGCACCAGTGGATAGATCTGATATTTGGTTATAAGCAGCGAGGGCCCGAGGCTATACGAGCTCTCAATGTCTTCCATTTCCTGTCCTACGAGGGTTCTGTCACTTTGGATACCATCACCGACCCCACACAGCGGGAGGTAGGTCACCTGGCTCTCGCCATGACGACACAGCAACGGTCACAGGGCATTGATGACGGGAAGTGATAACACAACGTCACTATGTTACAACGTGTTGATAATACACATCTGTTAGAAGAGTTACTATACAGGCTGGACTTAGTTAGAATCTTTAGTTAGAATCCTTAGTTAGAATCCTTTGTTAGTATCCTTAGTTAGAATCCTTAGTTGCTTAGAAACTTAGAATCCTTAGTTAGAATCCTTAGTTAGAATCCTTAGTTAGAATCCTTAGTTAGAATCCTTAGTTGCTACATCCATATTTGGACTTGAATGATGTACGGTGCATTCGGGAAGTATTCAGACCCCTTGACTTTTTCCACATTTTGTTACGTTACAGCCTTATTCTAAAATGTATTAAATAAAAACATTTACCCCATCAATCTACACACAATACCTCATAATGACATAGTGAAAATAGGTTTTTAGACATTTTTGTAAATGTGTTAAATATAAAAAAACAGAAGTACCTTATTTACATAAGTAATAGTTACTCTTAACCTGTTCGTACAGATGCCTTATTTACATAAGTAATAGTTTGTCTTAATAGTTTTTCGTACAGATGCCTTATTTACATAAGTAATAGTTACTCTTAATAGTCTTTCGTACAGATGCCTTATTTACATAAGTAATATTTTGTCTTAATAGTCTTTCGTACAGATACCTTATTTACATAAGTAATAGTTTGTCTTAATAGTCTTTCGTACAGATACCTTATTTACATAAGTAATAGTTTGTCTTAATAGTTTTTCGTACAGATGCCTTATTTACATAAGTAATAGTTACTCTTAATAGTCTTTCGTACAGATGCCTTATTTACAGAAGTATTCAGACCCTTTGCTATGAGACTCGACATTGAGCTCAGGTGCATCCATTGATCATCCTTGAGATGTTTCTTCATCTTGATGGGAGTCCACCTGTGGTAAATTCAATTGATTGGACATGATTTGGAAAAGGCACACACCTGTCTATATAAGGTCCCACAGCTGACAGTACACGTCAGAGCAAAAACCAAGCCATGGGGTCAAAGGAATTGACCGTAGAGCTCTGAGACAGGATTGTGTCTGCAGCATTGAACGTCCCCAAGAACACGGTTTATAATCAACAAGACTCTTCCTAGAGCTGACTGCTCGGCCAAACTGAGCTATCGGGGGAGAAGGGCCTTGGTCAGGGAGGTGACCAAGAACCTGATGGTCACTCTGACAGAGCTCCAGAGTTCCTCTGTGGAGATGGGAGAATCTTCCAGAAGGACATTATCTCTGCAGCACTCCACCAATCAGGCCTTTATGGTAGAGTGGCCAGACGGAAGCCACTCCTCAGTAAATAGCACATGACAGCCCGCTTGGAGTTTGCCAAAATGCAACTAAAGGACTCTCAGATTATGAGAAACAACATTCTCTGGTCTGATAAAACCAAGATTGAACTCTTTGCCCTGAATGCCAAGCGTCACGTCTGGAGGAAACCTAGCTCCATCCCTACGGTGAAGCATGGTGGTGGCAGCATCATGCTGTGGGGATGTTTTTCAGCGGCAGGGACTGGGAGACTAGTCAGGATCAAGGGAAAGATGAACGGAGAAAAGTACAGAGAGATCCTTGATGAAAAACTGCTCCAGAGCGCTCAGGACCTCAGACTGGGGGCGAAGGTTCACCTTCCAACAGGACAACGACCCTAAACACACAGCCAAGACAACACAGGAGTGGCTTCGGGACAAGTCTCTGAATGTCCTTGAGTGGACCAGCCAGGGCCCGGACTTGAACCTGATCGAACATCTCTAGATAGACCTGAAAATAGCTGTGCAGCGACGCTCCCCATCCAACCTGACAGAGTTTGAGAGGATCTGCAGAGAAGAATGGGAGAAACTCCCCAAATACAGGTGCGCCAAGCTGTAGAGTCATACCCAAGAAGACTCGAGGCTGTAATCGCTGCCAAAGGTGCTTCAACAAAGTACTGAGTAAAGGGTCTGAATACTTATGTGAATGTATTATTTCAGTTTTTTATTTTGTAATAAATTTGCAAGAATTTCTAAAAACCCGTTTTTCCTTTGTCATTATGTGGTATTGTCATGTCATTATGGGGTATTGTGATGTCATTATGTGGTATTGTCATGTCCTTATGGGGTATTGTGATGCTATTATGGGGTATTGTGATGCTATTATGGGGTATTGTGATGTCATTATGGGGTATTGTGATGTCATGATGGGGTATTGTGATGTCATTATGGGGTATTGTGATGTCATGATGGGGTATTGTGTGTAGATTGATTAAAAATAGGCTGTAATGTAACAAAATGTGGAAAAAGTCAAGGGGTCTGAATACTTTACTTTGAATACTTTGAATACTTTTCCATTGGTTCTTATAGAATATAAATTATAAATGCCTCATGAGCTTAGTACAAATGTCGTACCCCATCAGAACCCGAAATGTAAACTTGTTTTACTCCAATGTTTGTAAAGTAAATGTAAACAAACCATGTATATTCTCAAAGCATGATTCAAACTATAATGGTGATGTCATCAATGGTCATCCACAGCTCTCTCTCTGTCTATGAATTTGAGAGTGGTTCCATGTTCCCTTTTTTAGCGAAATGGGGGGGAAAAACGCTTTGTTATTGTTTCAATCAATTAATTATTTTAATGTTATATATTACAGCCATAGAACTACTGTTAATTTTTGTTGTTTTTCACTTTATATATTCACTTTGTATGTTGTCTACCTCACTTGCTTTGGCAATGTTAACACATGTTTCCCATGTCAATAAAGCCCTTGAATTGAATTGAATTGAATTGAACTAGAACTGTGTCTCTCTCTCTCTCTCTGTTTCCCTCTCTCTCTCTGTCTATCCCTCTTTCTCTCTCTCTGTCTCTCTCGCTCTCTATCTATCCCTCTTTCTCTCTCTCTCTCTCTCTCTCTGTCTCTCTCTCTGTCTCTCTCGCTCTCTATCTATCCTTCTTTCTCTCTCTCTCTCTCTCTCTCTCTCTCTCTCTCTCTCTCTGTCTCTCTCTCTCTCTGTCTCTCTCGCTCTCTATCTATCCCTCTTTCTCTCTCTCTCTGTTTCCCTCTCTCTCTGTTTCCCTCTCTCTCTGTTTCCCTCTCTCTCTCTGTCTCCCTCTCTCCGTCTCTCTCTGTCTCTGTTTCCCTCTCTCGCTCTGTCTCTCTCTGTCTCTGTCTCGCTCGCTCTCTATCTATCCCTCTTTCTTTCTCTCTCTCTCTCTCTCTCTCTCTCTCTCTCTCTCTATCTATCGCTCTTTCTCTGTCTCTCTCTCTCTATCTATACTTCTTTCTCTCTCTCTCTCTGTCTCTCTCGCTCTCTATCTATCCCTCTTTCTCTCTCTCTCTGTCTCTCTCTGTCTCTGTCTCGCTCGCTCTCTATCTATCCCTCTTTCTCTCTCTCTCTGTTCCCCCCTCCTCTGTTTCCCTCTCTCTCTGTTTCCCTCTCTCTCTCTGTCTCCCTCTCTCTCTCTCTGTCTCTCTCTGTCTCTGTTTCCCTCTCTCTCTCTGTCTCTCTCTGTCTCTGTCTCGCTCGCTCTCTATCTATCCCTCTTTCTTTCTCTCTCTCTCTCTCTCTCTCTCTCTCTCTCTATCTATCGCTCTTTCTCTGTCTCTCTCTCTCTCTATTTATCCCTCTTTCTCTCTCTCTCTCTCTCTCTCTCTCGCTCTCTCTCTCTCTCTCTCTCTCTCTCTATCTATCTATCACTCTTTCTCTGTCTCTCTCTCTATCTATCCCTCTTTCTCTCTCTCTCTCTCTCTCCATTTCTCTCTCTCTCTCTCCCTCTTTCTCTCTACCTCTCTATCTATCCCTCTTTCTCTGTCTCTCTCTCTATCTATCCCTCTTTCTCTCTCTCTCTCTCTCTCTCTCTCTCTCTCTCTCTCTCTCTCTCTCTCTCTCTCTCTCTCCCTTTCTCTCTCTCTCTCTCCCTCTTTCTCTCTACCTCTCTATCTATCCCTCTCTCTCTGTCTCTCTGTCTCTCTGTATCTCTCTCTCTCGCTCTCTCTCTCTCTCTTCCCCCCCTAGTTGATGGAGACCCAGATCCAGACATGTGGTCAGACTCCATCCCAGCTGCTGATCGAGCCACACCCCCCTCGCTCCTCTGCCATGCACCTGGTGAGACAACACACACACACACACACACATTAGTACAATGTCAGCAGGGTGTTGTTCATTAGGAACCAAATGGAAGAAAACACACAGAAACAGGACCACCTGGACTTGTCCAGGGGACCCGCTGGGGAACGTTTTAAGGGGAATGTTTTAAAAACATTTTGCTATGGTGTGCCCTAATGAATACAATCCAGGTTACAGGCTAGTGATTCGGTTGTCTTTGAATGTCTCCACCCTCCTGGGAGCCAGTCTACTCAGAGAGAGAGACTCAACTCCAACCCTGTTCCTTTAATTCTGTTGCAAAATTCTGCAGAATGTTCCTAAATTTCATCGTTTTTCAGAAATCCCGTTTGGAATATTCCTGCAATTTTGCAACCCTACCAACCCTCCTTACCTCTGGGTCTGAAACCACCCTCAGTTCCTCCGTGTGTGATCCTGCTTCTACCCTGTTCCTCCTTACTAATAGACCTCTCTCCTCATCCCTCTTTCCTTCCCTCTCTCCTTCCCTCTCTCTCTCCATCCCTGTGTCCTCCCCTCTCTCCCATCCCTCTCTCCACCTCTCTCTCCTTCCCTCTCTCCCATCCCTCTCTCCTTCCCTCTTCCTTGCTCGTTCCAT